>NC_048231.1:73256159-73256573 GCF_002007445.2 Ailuropoda melanoleuca
CCCCCCTCCCCTCTGAAGCCCTCAGTTTGTTTCTCAGAGTCCATAGTCTCTCATGCTTCATTACCCCTTCTAATTACCCCCCTTTCTTTATCCCTTCTTCCCCTACCGATCTTCCTAGTTCTTATGTTCCATAGATGAGAGAAATCATATGATAATTGTCTTTCTCTGCTTGACTTATTTCACTTAGCATTATCTCCTCCAGTGCCGTCCATGTTGCAGCAAATGTTGAGAATTCGTTCTTTCTGATAGCTGAGTAATATTCCATTGTATATATGGACCACAGCTTCTTAATCCAGTCATCTGTTGAAGGGCATCTCGGTTCCTTCCATGATTTAGCTATTGTGGACAATGCAGCTATGAACGTTGGGGTGCATATGGCCCTTCTCTTCACTATGTCGGTATCTTTGGGGTAAA
>NC_048231.1:73256610-73513898 GCF_002007445.2 Ailuropoda melanoleuca
TCCTAGTTCTTATGTTCCATAGATGAGAGAAATCATATGATAATTGTCTTTCTCTGCTTGACTTATTTCACTTAGCATTATCTCCTCCAGTGCCGTCCATGTTGCAGCAAATGTTGAGAATTCGTTCTTTCTGATAGCTGAGTAATATTCCATTGTATATATGGACCACAGCTTCTTAATCCAGTCATCTGTTGAAGGGCATCTCGGCTCCTTCCATGATTTGGCTATTGTGGACAATGCAGCTATGAACATTGGGGTGCATATGGCCCTTCTCTTTACTACGTCTGTATCTTTGGGGTAAACACCCAGTAGTGCAATGGCTGGGTCATAGGGTAGTTCAATTTTTAACTTTTTAAGGGACCTCCACACTGTTTTCCAGAGTGGCTGCACCAACCTGCATTCCCACCAAAAATGTAGGAGGGATCCCCGTTCTCCACATCCTCTCCAGCAATTGCTGTTTCCTGTCTTGTTAATTTTTGCCTTTCTAACTGGCGTNTCTCTTTACTACGTCTGTATCTTTGGGGTAAACACCCAGTAGTGCAATGGCTGGGTCATAGGGTAGTTCAATTTTTAACTTTTTAAGGGACCTCCACACTGTTTTCCAGAGTGGCTGTACCAACTTGCATTCCCACCAACAATGTAGGAGGGATCCCCTTTCTCCACATCCTCTCCAACAATTGTTGTTTCTTGCCTTGTCTATCTTTGCCATTCTAACTGGCGTAAGGTGGTATCTTAGTGTGGTTTTGATTTGAACTTCCCTGATGGCTAATGATTTTGAACATTTTTTCATGTGTCTGTTAGCCAATTGTATGTCTTCATTGGAGAAGTGTCTGTTCATATCTTCTGCCCATTTTCTGATTTATTTGTTTCTCATGTATGTATTGAGTTTGAGAAGTTCTTTGTAGATCTTGGATACCAGTCCTTTATCTGTGGTGTCCTTTGCAAATATATTCTCCCATTCCGTGGGCTGTCTCTTAGTTTTTTTGACTGTTTCCTTGGCTGTGCAGAAGCTCTTTATCCTGATAAAGTCCCATAAGTTCATTTTATCTTTTATTTCTNGTTCATTTTATCTTTTGTTTCTCTTGCCTTTGGAGATGTGTCATGAAAAAGGTTGCTTTGGCCGATGTCGTTGAAGTTGCTGCCTATGTTCTCCTCTAGGATTTTGATGGATTCCTGTCTCACATCGATNGCAAATATATTCTCCCATTCCGTGGGCTGTCTCTTAGTTTTTTTGACTGTTTCCTTGGCTGTGCAGAAGCTCTTTATCCTGATAAAGTCCCATAAGTTCATTTTATCTTTTATTTCTCTTGCCTTTGGAGATGTGTCGTGAAAAAGGTTGCTCTGGCCGATGTCATAGAAGTTGTTGCCTATGTTCTCCTCTAGAATTTTGATGGATTCCTGTCTCACATTGAGGTCTTTCATCCATTTGGAGTTTATTTTTGTGTATGGTGTGAGAGAGTGGTCAAGTTTCATTCTTTTGCATGTAGCTGTCCAATTTTCCCAGCACCATTTATTGAAGAGACTGTCTTTTTTCCACCAGATGTTTTTTCCTGCTTTATCAAAGATTAGTTGCCCAAAGAGCCAAGGATCCATTTCTGGATTCTCTTTTCCGTTCCACTGTTCTACGTGTCTGTTTTTGTGCCAGTAACATGCTGTCTTTGTGATCACAGCTTTGTAGTACAGCTCGAAATCCGGCATTGTGATGCCCCCAGCTTTGTTTTTCCTTTTCAACAGTTCCTTGGAGATTCGGGGCCTTTTCTGGTTCCATACAAATTTAAGGACTATTTGTTCCAGTTCTTTGAAAAATGTCCTCGGTATTTTGATCGGGATAGCATTGAAAGTGTAGATTGCTCTGGGTAGTATGGACATTTTAACTATGTTAATTCTTCCAATCCATGAGCATGGAATATTTTTCCATCTTTTTATGTCTTCCTCAATATCTTTCAAGAGTGATTTATAGTTTCTAGAATATAGATCCTTTATGTCTCTGGTTAAGTTAATTCCAAGGTAGCGTATGGTTTTTGGTGCTATTATAAATGGGATGGATTCCCTAATTTCTGTTTCTTCAGTCTCATTATTCATGTATAGAAATGCAACTGATTTCTGAGCATTGATTTTGTATGNCGTGTATAGAAATGCAACTGATTTCTGGGCATTGATTTTGTATCCTGCCACCTTACTGAATTGTTCTATAACTTCTAATAGTTTGGGAGTGGATTCCTTTGGGTTTTCCATATAGAGTATCATGTCATCTGCAAAGAGAGACAGTTTGACTTCTTCTTTGCCGATTTGGATACCTTTGATCCCTTTTTGTCTTCTGATTGCTGTTGCAAGGACTTCTAGTACTATGTTGAATAATAGTGGCGAGAGTGGGCATCCTTGTCGTGTTCCTGATCTTAAGGGAAAGGCTTGCAGCTTTTCCCCATTGAGAATAATATTTGCTGTATNTTAATTCTTCCAATCCATGAGCATGGAATATTTTTCCATCTTTTTATGTCTTCCTCAATATCTTTCAAAAGTGATCTATAGTTTCTAGGATATAGGTCCTTTACGTCTCTGGTTAAGTTAATTCCAAGGTAACGCATGGTTTTTGGTGTTATTGTAAATGGGATGGATTCCCTAATTTCTCTTTCTTCAGTCTCGTTATTCGTGTATAGAAATGCAACTGATTTCTGGGCATTGATTTTGTATCCTGCCACCTTACTGAATTGTTCTATAACTTCTAATAGTTTGGGAGTGGATTCCTTTGGGTTTTCCATATAGAGTATCATGTCATCTGCAAAGAGAGACAGTTTGACTTCTTCTTTGCCGATTTGGATACCTTTGATCCCTTTTTGTCTTCTGATTGCTGTTGCAAGGACTTCTAGTACTATGTTGAATAATAGTGGCGAGAGTGGGCATCCTTGTCGTGTTCCTGATCTTAAGGGAAAGGCTTCCAGCTTTTCCCCATTGAGAATAATGCTTGCAGTAGGCTTTTCATAGATGGCTTTTATGAGCTTGAGAAATGTACCCTCTATTCCTACACTCTGAAGGGTTTTAATCAGGAAAGGATACTGTAATTTATCAAATGCTTTTTCTGCATCAATTGAGAGGATCATATGGTTCTTGAGTCTTTTCTTGTTGATATGATGTATCACATTGATTGATTTGCGAGTGTTGAACCATGCTTGCATCCCAGGTATGAATCCCACTTGGTCATGATGGATAATCCTTTTAATGTACTGTTGGATTCTATTAGCAAGGATCTTGTTGAGGATTTTGGCATCCATATTCATTAGAGAAATCGGTCTGTAATTCTCCTTTTTGAGGGGGTCTTTGCCTGGTTTGGGGATCAAGGTAATATTAGCCTCATAGAATGAGTTTGGTAGCTTTCCTTCTGTTTCTATTTTTTGAAATAGCTTTAGGAGAATAGGTATTATTTCTTCTTTGAATGTTTGGTAGAATCCCCCAGGAAAACCATCCGGGCCTGGAGTTTTATTTTTTGGAAGATTGTTCATCACTGACTCAATCTCTTCATAATTAATTGGCCCATTTAAAAAATCAATTTCTTCCTGTTTCAGTCTTGGTAGTTTATAGGTTTCCAGGAAGGCCTCCATCTCTTCCAGATTGTTTAGTTTTTTGGCATATAGCTGTTGATAAAAGTTTCTAATAATCCTTCCAATTTCATTGGTGTTGGTTGTGACCTCTCCTTTTTCATTCATAATTTTATTAATTTGGGTCCTTTCTCTATTCTTTCGGATAAGTCTTGCCAGAGGTTTGTCAATTTTATTAATTCTTTCAAAGAACCAGCTTCTAGTTCTGTTGATCTGCTCTATTGTACCCCTGATTTCTAATTTGTTGATTTCTGCTCTAATCTTGGTCAACCTTTTCCTCGTGCATGGGTTAGGCCTTCCCTCTGTTGCTGTTCCAGCTTCTTGAGGTAAGAATATAAAAACTGCATTTTAGATTTTTCTATTCTTTTTGAGTGATNGCCTGTCCCTCTGTTGCTGTTCCAGCTTCTTGAGGTAAGAATATAAAAACTGCATTTTAGATTTTTCTATTCTTTTTGAGTGAGCTTGGATGGCTATGTATTTCCCCCTTAGGACTGCCTTTGCAGTATCCCATAGGTTTTGGACCATTGTGTTTTCATTCTAGTTGGTCGCCATAAATTGTTTAAATTGATTTTTGATTTCCTGGTTTATCGAGTCATTCCTGAGCAGGATGGTTCTTAGTCTCCAAGTGTTTGAGTTTCTTCCAAATTTTTCCTTGTGGTTGAGTTCCAATTTCAGAGCATTGTGGTCTGAGAAAATGCATGGGATAATTTCAGTCTTTTGGTATCGGTTGAGACCTGTTTTGTGTCCCAGAACATGGTCTATTCTCGAGAATGTTCCATGGGCATTAGAATAGAATGAGTATTCTTTTGTTCTGGGGTGTAGTGTTCTATATATATCTATGAGGTCCAACTCATTGAGTATGGCATTCAAAGCCTTTGTTTCTTTGTCGAGTTTGCATGGGTGTTCTGTCTATTTCTGATAGTGGGGTGTTGAGGTCCCCTACTATTAATGTATTTTTATCTATATGTCTATTTATTCTGGTTAAGAGTTGGCGTGTGTATCTTGCTGCTCCCCTGTTGGGGGCATATATATTTATAATTGTCATATCCACTTGTTGGATACGCCAGCCGCCAGCCACCAGCCGCCAGCCCCCAGCCGCCCCCGTGTGCTCCGGAGCTCCCGGTCTCAGTCTGGTTCCAGTGAGCACACCGGAGTTCCGTGAGAAGTCTGGTGGCGCGCGCTCCCCAGCTCACAGTCTCAGTCTGCTCTCTCGCGGGTGCCATCTTAAAGTTCGCCCGCTTCCCCGTGCAGGTGGCTACCGCTTCCCGGCGCCCAAACGCACCAGTTCCCTCCCCCTTCCGTTTATCTTCCGGTCTCTGTGCGCGGTTTCACGGCTCCCCGCTTTGGACCTCAATACTCAGCGCTGGAGATGTTCATTTGTAGAGATTCAGATGTATCTTCCTGTGTCTCAGGCTGATTCCGTGGATGTTCAGGCTGGTCTGATACCTATCCAACTCGATTCAGGGGACCAGCTGAAAAAGGGGTCCCCTACTCCTCCTCCATCTTAACCCCTCTTCCAGACTTTTTCTTTTAATCACTGCTACTATTGATGGACATTTGAGTAGCTTCCAGGCTCAGGTTCCCATGAAAACTATTTCTGTTAATATCCTGGTATCTTTCCTGTGGTGTAGAATGGGAATGCATTCTGGCATGTGAATGCATTTCTGTTGGGTAAATACCTAGACATAGGTAGGTAGCTTCATTTGGTAGGCATTTATTCAGGTTGGTAGATAATTATAGATGGATTCCCAAAAATGGTTGTTCAAGTCTGCACTCTCTAGAAGTTTATTACAGTTCTAGCTAACCCACATCCTCACCAACAGTACATTGTTGTCAGTCTTTTCAACTGTAGCCATGGTGGCCAATGTGTGATGGCATATCATTATGGCTTAAATTACTTTTCCTTCATTTCTAGGCATTGCAAAATGCCTTTTGTTATCTCTGTTGGCCATTAAGATAGGCTTTTTTTTTTCTTTGTGAATTGCCTTGTTAAGTCTTTCACTGGTATTTTGAATAGGCTGTCAGTCTTTTCTTTATTCATTATAAATTTATGTATAAATAATTTCTGTATTAAGAATACCAGTTCTTTGTTGAATATATGTATTATAGGGATCTTTTCCCACTCTGTGGCTTGCATTTCCACTTTATTAACTGTGTCTTTTGGTAAAGAGAAGTTCTAAATTTTAATGTACGGATTCATTTTACTCATTTATTGAAAAGGTTGCCTTTTCCTGTCTGTCCTGTGGTACTAACTTTTCATAAATCAGGTGTGAATTTGAATCTGACCTCTCTATCCCCATTTCAATGGCCAACTTCTCTGATTTTATGCTGACATCACATTATACTAAATAATGATTGCAGCCTTCTAAGAAGGCTTGGTTATCTTATAGTGTAGAATCTTCATCTTAGTTCCATATTTCAGTGTTAGAAATCTTGAGTCTTCTTGGCCCTTTGTATTTCTATACATACTTTTAAAAAGGCTTATTATTTCCCACAGAAATAACCTGCTAAAATTTTGTATTGAGATGGCCTAACTACATTGAATATGTACATCAATTAATAGAGATTTTGCTTCTTGAAAATATGGCCATTTCCAATTCATTAGTGTAATAATATTTTATATTTTGTGTGAAAAGGTCTTGCACATCTTTCAAATAGGTTTCTTCATAAGTATGTGGTTTTTTGTTAAGACTGTTGAAAATAGCATGGCTTTAAAATATTTTTTAATTGCTGTTCAGTGTTATTTAGAAAAACTATTTTTGTAACTCCCCTATGTATTCAACAACCTTTCTAATTTTACTTATCAACTGAAATAGTTGATCTGAAAATAGGTGTGTATGTGTATGTACAGCCAGTTCTCATTATTCACAGATTCCATGTTTAGGAATTCACCTCCTCACTGATATTTATTTGTAACACTTAAATGAATACTTGTGGCTCATTCATGTTCACTTGTGAATAAGTGGAGAAAAATTTGAAACACCAACACATACATTCCCGGATAAGATGGAACAAGATGATACTCTGCCTTCTTGTCTCACCTCTCATACCATAAACAAGTGTCTTTCTGCATCTATTTGGTACCATGCTTTTTGCATTTTTGTGCTTTTTGGGGTGATTTTATTGTTTAAAATTGCCCTCAAGCTTACTGCTAATGTGTGTTGAATGTTACTAAGTACGATTAGACTGTGGTGTGCCTTACAAAAAAGATACATGTCTTAAATAAGCTTTGTTAGGCATGAGTTACAATGTTTTTGGGGCATGAATTCAAAGTAATGAACATGAATGTATCTTTATATTTGAGATTTTTCTCTTCTCCATAGTATATATATATATATTTATTTAACTATTGTCTGACAATATTTATGATTTAATTGGAGCTTAAATCCATTTATATTTAATGATTATAATTTATGATTAAATCATGATTTAATGATTGCTTGTATTATGTGATTTAACTTCACATTACTATTTATTTTCTATTTATATCACAAATGATTCTTTTTCCATTGGGTTAATCAATTATTTTTATTATACCATTTTAACCTGTATTCATTTATTAATTGCAAATAATTTTAATATTATCTTAGTGTCTTAGTTATTGCAGTGTACATAATTGACTTCTACAAATCTACCTTAAACTGGAACTTTCACCACTTACTAGAAAATATAAGAACATTAAACTATCTTAACTCCATTTTTCCTTCTGCATTTTAACGATTTTTTCCTATATTTTAATCCTGCTTAAATTTTGTATCCTACACTATACTGTTGTTGCTTTAATCAGGGTTCAGGAAACTACAGCATATGAGCCAGATCTAGGCTCCAGTTTGTTTATCAATGGTGTGTGAATTAAGAATATTTTTAATGTATTTTTTAAAATGTTTAGTGAAAAGAAGGAAAAATATACAAAAGAGGCCACATGTGGCCTGCAAAGCCTAAAATATTTGCCAGCTAACCCATGATGGAAAATTTTGCTGATCCATTCTCCAAATTACCAATACTAATTTGGAGTAACCAGCAGGTTTACCTTTTCAGAGATCTTCTATCCTTTTTACATTATCAGATACTGCCATCAATCATCTCTTTCTGCCTGAAGAAGTCCCTTTAGCATATTCTTAGCACAGGTCTGTTGGCAATACATTTTCTCGTTTCTGGTAGATATTTTTGCTTCATAAAAAATCCTAGCTTGTCAGTTATTTTCTTTCAGCTCTTGTCATCATTTCTTCTTTAAAATCAGCTATATGTCTTATTATTGCTCTTTTGAGGGTAATGGATTTATTTTCCTTCTGGCTGCTTTCACAATTTTTCTCTTTGTCTTTGGTTTTCTGATATTGTAATATGCTGTAGCTCGTATTTTCTTTTCTTTCTTTTTATTTATTCTGTTTGATTTTCTGTTTGTAGCATTTCTTGAATCATCAATTTGATTTCTTGAAATAGTTTTGGAAAATTCTCAGCCAGATTTTCCCCAAAAATTGCTCCCAGCCCATTCTCTTTTTTCTGGGACTCCAATTATTTACATGTTAGAGTATTTCACCAAGTTGCATATTCTTCTTATGATCTTTTAAATTTTCTATTCATCTTTTAAACTTCAGTATTTTCTAACGATCAATCCTATAATTCTTTTTCTCCTGTATCTAATCTGCTATTAGGATTATTTATTAAACTTTTAAGTTTTTATTTATTTATTTTTCATTCCCAGGATTTCCATTTACATGCATGTATGTTATATGTATGTATGTAGGTATAGTCCAGTTCTCTGATAAAATTGTCTGTTTTTCGGATATAGAATTTTCCTTTTGGGTCAAATGTGTAGCTTTTTTGTTTTCTGCAATACTTTTTTTTTGTTCTTGAATATATTAAGCCTACTTATTTTACAGTTCATGACCATTAACTCTATTGTGGATATCCTGTTTGTTTACAAAGGCTAGCTTCTCTTGGTTTTTAAATTGGTTATGTTATCTTTCATTTTCCTGATTATTTTTGATTGAATACTAGCCATTGTATAGAGATACTTTGAGGTGAAGGTGTTATTTTCCACTAGAAAATATTTACGTTTAATTCACATAACTGTATGGGAACTAGCAATTCTAAACAACTTCACTTTTATCAGAGATGAAGGTGATTTTAATCTGAGATTAAATTTTTGTCAGACCAGTCTATTTCTGGCTGAAAAGTGGTATTATCTCTCTGGGTTTCCTTTTCACAGATTTTGGGCTATATATATATATATATATATATATACATGCTTTCTGGGGCCTCCTAATCATTTTTAGTTTTATATTTGGTACAATTTTCTAGTTGTTTTCAGTGGGAAGTTCTTTTTTATTATTATTATCATTATTGTTATTTTTATTCATCTATTCTGTTATTTTATAAACAGAACTCCTATAAAGGCATTTTTAAAAATATGATCATCTAGGGGCACCTGGGTGGCTCAGTCGGTTAAGTGTCTGCCTTTGGCTCAGGTCATGATCACAGGGTCCTGGGATCAGGCCCCCCATTGGGCTCCCTGCTCAGTGGGGAGTCTGCTTCACCCTCCCTCTGTCACTCCCCCTGCTGTGCTCTCTCCCTCTCTTTCTCTCTCTCAACTAAATAAAAATAATAAAAATCTTTTAAAAATAAAACAAATAAAAATAAAAATGGGATCATCTAATAGTCCCAACCAGAAAATGAAGATCATAGAAATTTTTTTAAAAAATGAGAATGCATATATAATGTATATATAGTCTGGATTTTTATTTTTTTATTTTTTTTATTTGACAGAGAGAGAGACAGCGAGAGAACACAGGGGGAGTGGCAGGCAGAGGGAGAACCAGGCTCCCCATTGAGCAGGGAGGACAATGTGGGGCTTGATCACAGGACCCTAGGAATATGACCTGAGCCAAAGGCAGTCGCTTAACTGACTGAGCCACCTAGGTGCCCCTAGTCTGGATTTTTAAAAAGAGTACAAACATATGGATACTTATCAGCCTGTACTTTTGTCTCTGTGGTTATTATTCATATATTTTACTGTACTTGTAAGATAAAGCATATGAACCAGTAAACCAGCCCCCTCTCCTGAAAGTTATTCTGTGAATGGGATATTATTTTGATTTAACAATTTTTGGGAACAAGGCTCAATTATGAGTTGATGCCAACTTCTTATAACATTAGAATTAATAAATAAGAGGAAAAAGAAAAGAAAAAAGAAGACGATTTTTGAATTTGGAACCCTAGAAAGAACTGATGTAAACAACTGTATAGTCTAGCTCATGGGATGTTTTGAGATTTGGCTCAACTCTGACACTGTGCTGGGACGAGGCATTAAAGGTGGCAATCCAGTAGTGATCAAGATTTATCTAAGAGAGTTACTGTTCTCATAGCCAATAACATCCTCCTTAAGAGGACGTGTAGGAGATCAGAGGACCTCTACTAGTTCTCCCTTTTTATACACTGCCTCCCCAGGAAATAAGCGACCTGAAAAAACTGCTCATTATGAATATATGTAGTGTGCTAATTTGTGAGAGAAGTTCTTTATATTATTGGAGTAGAACGTCCTATGAGCTATGCATTAGTGCTGGCATTTACACCATGGTAAAGTAATACAGGGAGGTCAAGGGTTGTGAGTGGAACCCAGAGATACAGAGGAAATGAGGATATTTACATGATATCAGATATGGAGACTGAGATTAGATCATAAGGGGAAAAATGCACGTAGAAGGTCTTTTAAACGTCTCTTACACCTTTCTCATTTGTGTTTCATTTGATATATACCAGGTCATCTTTTTGTTCTTTCTCTGATCAATTCTCAGTCTTCTGGACTAATAATAAAAGCTTAAATAGATGAAGAAACATTCACCAGAGTCACTCAATGTCCCACATGTGATTCTAGCAAGAAGTTTAAACATTTGTGTCTATTATGTTGATTTATTGATTTACAATATAGTTAAACAGATGATGCAGCATACCAATTATATCATCATGAAAGAAGAAGTGACCTGTAGACTTGGTGTTTAACACTGAGATAAAGTGTGGTCAACAGCACTATACTTGGATCTATAAAAGTACAAAAAAACAGACCATACCATGGTCAATACAAATATAATAATACCATATTAAGGATATCATTGGTTGTTAATTGCTATCACTAATGCTAATAGCAACAATAATTGGGATGAGTATTTTGCTAAAGTTTAGACAAAGGATGAGGTAGTGTGTTGTGTAGTTTGAGTACCTTCCATTAAGTAAGAAAGTACCATATTTAGCATGACAAACCATTTACACCAAAAATGTGTATGTTATAGGATGTTAAGTGTAAATTAATAAAAACTACTCAAACTGAGTGTATAACCATTGAAAGACACTGAGTAGAAGGGTGGGAATAAAAATGGAATGGCTTCTTAAAACTGTTGAGTCAAGTTTTAGAAAAATATGATAGAGGACTTGGTACAACGGAGAGTGAAAATTGATCAAGAAAAAATAAGCAGTGGCTCACTTTGAAGAGATATCAATAATGCTAAAGAATGACCAAAATCGTTAAGATAAAGAAAGGGAATTAAAATGTGTGATTGGTAATTTGTATGAGTTTGGTGGTGGGGCTAATCTGTATGAGATTTGGATGACAAGATGTGATTACTGTTATGTAATATGAATATATGCATATATACAGATAATGTGATATGTCTGTCTTCTAATACACTTACTTAAATTTGGCAGATCATTTAGGATATATATGTGTGTAGTAATCTTATTTGAAAATAAAAGAAAACCCTCTTTTTATTAAAGCAATGCACCTGGTAGACTGGTAGTCCCACTTAATTTCAAATCTATAGAAATTCTACTGAAAATTTTTACACAGTGATATGGAGAGGATTCCCTTACATTTGTAACTAATGGTGGCACAGCAGTCCATGTGGACTGTACCTTTTTTTTTTTTTTACCTCCATGGTGAAAAAAATTTACATAAAGATTTATAATAAGTGGCATGGCTTTGTTTTTGTTTCTATATTTCATTACTTAATAATACATTTCAGCGAGTTCCTCTGCCTATTCTCATCCTGAGTCTTTTATGTGTCCCATGAAATGTTCATGCCATTCTAAGAATGGCAAAGCAGCTGTTGGAGGCACTTGATATTGCTCAAACAATTCTCCAGCGCGCTCTGTAATTTCAAAAAAGTCAGTCAAGGGAGGGTGGAGCTCTTAGACGTGCATAATGGGAACTTTTCCTATAAAGAAAAATGGGCACCATTGCTCTGCCATTTGCATATAGATTTCCCCCCTCCTGCTACCTGAGAAAATTAAGAGCTTCCACCCTATCAGTTACTTAAACATGTTCTTGAGAATGTCCACATTTATGTCAGCACTTTTTCGACATCCTAATGATGCTTTTGCGAGGACTATGGCATCTGTGTGGCTTGTTACCAGCTTAATGAAAAGTTGCTTTAGGTGTCAATATAAATCTAAGAATGTTCTACATTTTAGCTGACTGTAATATATCATCATGGCCTGCTTAAGTAGTATAAACTGCAACATGATAAAGCAGCTAACAAAAACCTGTGAGGACCAGTAGTTGGGATAATGGGCATTCAGTGTAAGGATAATATAGCAGCAATAAAAATTTCAGTAACCAAAGGTTATATACCATACTTTTTAATGGAGTTCTTGGCTAACTGAGCTTTCTTCAACAGTAGACGCCTGGGTAGGGTGATTCATTACAAGCATTCCTCTGACTTTCTTCCCACTTGGGATAATATTAGTGAACAACTTCCTCAGGGCTTGAGAGTCTTTTTTTTTGTTGTTTAAATTGTACTTTTTGGAAATTGGATTGAACCTTAACTGTACTTACAGGTAAAGCTGCAAACAGGTTTTTCCTAAAAACAGTAGCCTCAATGATTTTGTGATTTTTAAATGAAAATACTATTTCCTGTAAACTGAAAGACAGAGCTCTAAGACTGACAGGAGGACACATCCCATGTCCACCCACATCATTTGTTTGTTGATTGCTTGGTGACTTCTTTCTCTTATACTGGGGTCTCACCATTTCTGAAATTCACTCTGTAATATCCTACCATTGCACCTGACATCATGGTACATGCTCTTTGTTGGGACTCTCCTTCATCATTACAACCTGAAGTCCTAACCGTTTGTTCTTCCCCATCCACTGCCTGTACTAAATGTCTTCATTTCCGTGAAAACGTCTCTGATAGCCTCAGCCAGAGTTTTTGCTTCTCTACATGAATGCCTGTGGAAGGAGTATTATATTGATGCTAGTCCTGCCGTCACTAATTGGGTCAGAGTCTTCTCTCTGCTGAACAGAAGATCTTTTTAAGCAACACAATACTTGCAGTTGATTTGCTAAAGGAAAGTTAAAGTGTGGGATGATTGTTTTAAAGGATATAGTCTTTACATTCTTTATTTTAACTTAAAACTGAGATACATAAAATAATTCTTCAATCTTTTAGTATTTCCCAAGTCTTTAATTTGAATATAAATCTGATTTTTGTAATCTGGTTATTTTTCTTGTATGAACTCTTCCCTAAAAAATCATCTATGATTTTCATATTGAGGCTATTTAAAGATTCATTTATTTAGTTTAGAGAGAGAAAAAGAGCATCAGGGGGCAGGGAGGGGCAGAGGGAGAGGGAGAGAATCCCGAGCAGATCCCCCCCAGTCAGTGTAGAGTTGGACTTGGGGCTCAAACCCACGACCCTGAGATCATGACCTGAGCCGAAACCAAGAGTCAGATGCTCAGCTGCCTGTGCCACCCATGCCCCCTCATATGGAGGCTCTTTAAAATGGAGCAACATCTTATATATACTTGTGTAAAAATCTGAAGGAAAAATATGCATAGATCTTACATTTTTTTCCTCAAATATTTATCATTGTCCTGCCTTGAGTGAATTTAACAAGAGCACTATGTGGTGGCTCTTTTTGTGACTAACAAATTGACTTAATGATCCTTTCTAAGGCATTGTATTAGTGTTCTATTGCTGCATAAAGAATTACCCCAAACTTAGCAGCTTAATACAACACACAGTTATTACCTCCCAGGTTTTGAAGGTCAGAACTCCTGCATAACTTAGTTCGCTCTTCTGCTCAGAGGCTCACAAAGCTGCCACAAGTCGTCAGCCAGACTCTATTCTCATCTGAGGTTCAACTAGGGAAGAATCCTCACTGAAGCTTCTTCAGGTTGTTGGCTAAATTTATTTCCTTGTGGGTTTGTGACTGAAGGCCCTGGCTTCTTACTGGCTGTTTGCTGGAGGAACCTCCAAGTTATAGAGACTGCCTACAGCTCCCTCCACATGGCTCTGTCCACAGGTTGTTTTTACAACATACCTCTTTGCTTCTTTAAGGCCAGCATAAGAATCTCTATCTCTAGCCTGCTAAGATGTAGTTTTGTATAATGTAATATAATCAAAGGAGAAACATGCCATCACCTTTGCCCTATAACATAACATAATCAAGGGAGTGGCATCTCCTCATCTTTGTCATATTCTGTTGGTTAGAAGCAAGTCACAATTTCCACATTCACTTAAGGTGAGGGATTATATAAGAGTATGACTCATTGGGAGTCACCTTAGAGTATGTCCATCACAGCATTAAAATTAAATTACTTCTCTTAGAAATAATAACACTCTTTTTGTATTCATCTTTAGTCAGCTTATCTAATACATAATTAAATTATATAATTAGAATACCACATTAAATGACATAAGCTGATTTGGGAATAAACACAGCTGAGTCTTGGGAAGTACACAAATCAACTGATGTAAGAGGAAGTTTTAAGTTTTTGTAGGACCCATCAGTGTGTTTTACAGAAAAAAATGGACATTGTCTATAAAGCCAGTAAAATGTAAATGAAATAGTTCAGAGAATTTCAGTGAATTGGTTTGTAACCCACTTGAGGTTATGGCTCATGATTTTATGTGCACATACATGCATACACACGCTGTACACACTGTGCTTTGTATATAGCAAGTTCTCAATAAATAGGAATGAGGTAAAGGAAGCTGGCCATGCATGGCAATACAAGTACCATACAAACAATTTAGAGGAGGTAATTGCAAATGCAAAATGATGAAAATTTGATATTCTACAAGTAAATCATAGCATATTGGAGCTAATGGAAGTATTATGTGACATCTATGCTAGTTCTCTCTTTTTATAAATATGGAAAATTAGACCAAAAGAGATAACCAATGAATTGCTATTGTGTGCCTATTTTATTTATAAATTCACCATAAAAAAGGAAGAGAGATATATAAGCGAAGTGCTGGAGATCATGATGAAACATATGCATAGTCATGTTGAAAGCAGAGATCTGTGGAAGGTTAAATGTACTGGAGCTGGGCCAGAAGAATTGAGATAGAGAAAGGGAGAAACCTAAAGGAAAGCTTAGCCCTGATGGAAGACACAGAATTCGCTAAGGCATGAAGACATGAAAGTTCCATAGTTTACTCAGAGAACATAAAGTGCACAATATTGTTCTAGAGAAAAGAATATCTTGAAGGAAGTTGATATGTATGGTCCAAGTGAAACTTCAAAGGGACTTAGACTCCATGCAAAGTGGTAAAAATAATATTTTTGCATATATAGTCAGGATTCATAAGAGGTTTGTAGATAAAAATATGATCATGGGTGTTAGGAATACATTTACAAATATAGTATATGAAATGGGCTGCAGAACTATTATATGGCTGAAATATAGTCCAAGCCCGGATATGGCCCTCATCTTGGATGACCAAAGCATAAGTGGATGGGAAATCCAACTAGAATAAAACTCAAGGGCCAGAGTTCTTAAAGGAGCATAATAGTGAATCTTTATAGGATAAAGACAATAATAGAAATGGACTAAAAAAAAAAAAAAACAACAACCCTTCATTGACATTGTGGGCATGATCTGGACATCAAACAGTGATGGTGACAGGTGATGAGAGTAGTAAAACGGGAGATGGGCTTTCAAGAAAAGTGGTCAGGGAGAGGAGCCACTGGGTGAGTAACATCCAGGGAACAGTCATGTGGACCCAAGAGAATTTCTAGCTCACTTCTGGTTAAAGGAGAATGCCTGTAGGAGAATGAAAAGTTGCAAAAGAAAAGTTAATATTGTAGTATAGTTGAAAAGTAGAAGTGATCCTAAGAATAGTTGAGAGATATAGGATATTTTCTGGGTAATGAAGGAGGAGATCCTGAGTATGAAGCACAGGGTTAGAAGTTGGGGCAGACAGAATAAAATTTTTAAAAATAACTGTCAATTTCCAAGCTCATAAGAGAATCAAGACCTCTCGCTGTATATGAGAAACAAATAAACAAATCAAAAAATGGGCAGAAGATATGAACAGACACTTTTCCAATGAAGACATACAAATGGCTAACAGACACATGAAAAAATGTTCAAAATCATTAGCCATCAGGGAAATTCAAATCAAAACCACACTGAGATACCACCTTACGCCAGTTAGAATGGCAAAGATAGACAAGGCAAGAAACAACAATTGTTGGAGAGGATGTGGAGAAAGGGGATCCCTCCTACATTGTTGGTGGGAATGCAAGTTGGTACAGCCACTCTGGAAAACAGTGTGGAGGTCCCTTAAAAAGTTAAAAATTGAACTACCCTATGACCCAGCCATTGCACTACTGGGTGTTTACCCCAAAGATACAGACGTAGTAAAGAGAAGGGCCATATGCACCCCAATGTTCATAGCTGCATTGTCCACAATAGCCAAATCATGGAAGGAGCCGAGATGCCCTTCAACAGATGACTGGATTAAGAAGCTGTGGTCCATATATACAATGGAATATTACTCAGCTATCAGAAAGAACGAATTCTCAACATTTGCTGCAACATGGACGGCACTGGAGGAGATAATGCTAAGTGAAATAAGTCAAGCAGAGAAAGACAATTATCATATGATTTCTCTCATCTATGGAACATAAGAACTAGGAGGATCGGTAGGGGAAGAAAGGGATAAAGAAAAGGGGGGTAATCAGAAGGGGGAATGAAACATGAGAGACTATGGACTATGAGAAACAAACTGAAGACTTCAGAGGGGAGGGGGTGGGGGAATGGGATAGACTGGTGATGGGTAGTAAGGAGGGCACGTATTGCATGGTGCTGGGTGTTATACGCAACTAATGAAGCATCGAACTTTACATCGGAATCCGGGGATGTACTGTATGGTGATTATCATAATATAATAAAAAAAATCATTAAAATAAAAAAAAAGACCTCTCGCTGTATACAAACATCATATCAAATAGTTATATGGCCTATAGCTAAAGGTAAATGTCCATTAATTGTCTCCTCACCACAAGACACACAGCTTGTTTAAACTTCAACTGGGTGACATCATTAAACCAGCATTAGTTCATCATTGTCATGTTTCTGAAAATGTGTTTTCTTATTGTGGAGTCAGCAAAAATTTACTTTGGTTTTCATCTAAAATTGTTTCTCTCGGTGAGGTGGTCAGAAGCTTTGTATTTGAAAAAAATCTCAATCTTCTTTTGAGAGTTCTCCATGATGCTTCATCATAAGGAAACCTTTTAATGATTTTCATCTATTTTCTGTAGATTTTTTTCTGTCCCATTGTTCTATAGCATTTTAAACTTAGAATGGATTAATACCGAATTTTAAAACTTTCCTATGCTTTCCATTTCTCATCGGTTGACCCCTTTATTCTCTAGTAGACCAAAACATAAGGCAACTCACTTTTATTTTATACAGTTAGACAATTGTTTGCCCGTATTATGCCTTGACACTAGTGAGTGGGAAGCTCCCACAAGAGCAAAAGAGAACATTCTGTTAGACTTCTGAGGAAGTGGGAGTGGGGTTCTCTAACTATGGGCAAGGTCTTGCCATCTTCCAGTGCACCTCAGTAAATCACATTAAAATAGTCTCTTCATTGATTTACTCGAATTAATTCTTCATAACCTTTGTTTTTTTGTTTAATGCTAGACCTCCAGTCTCTAGACTAGCACCTCGAATATGTTAGGCACCTGAAAAATATCTGTTGAATAATGGAATAAAAACAGATTTCTTTCCCTACACTATACTTTCCCTCTTAGCTAAATGGAGAGCTTTCAAAACTAAAATGATAACTCTCACTCATTCTGTTATACAGGTATACCCACTTTTGAAAGCTCACATTTTGCTACTTTACTTTTACAAAAGACCTACATTAGAACCTTTTTTTGCTAACCGAAAGAAATCTGAAGAGGATTTTCACTTTTACCAGAAAAGGTGAAAAGCAAAAGTAGCATTCAGCCTTTGTTTTGCAGGAACCAGTTATAGAGGCGGTGCACACCTCCAGGAGCAATAGTGGCCCCACCAAACTCCTTCCCCGGGAATTACACTCGCATTTCAGCATCAACTGCCAGAGCTTTGAACTGTGTCTGTGAGCATCTGTGCTTTATCTCGATTGATTTTGTGCATCTGTTAGCAAGATGTGTCCTAAGCTATCAGAAAAGCCTAAGAGAGGTTATTTTTGGGGTCTGGGAACCTCAACAACTTTTCGATATAAATTACTATTAATTGCTTCTTCATTTGATGCTATTTTGGCTTATGAAAGTTTTCATAGGAACGCTGTACATCCGGATAGCGGGGGAAACCTGCAGTTTCACTTTCAGATTTTTCTTTTAGTCTCGTTGGTTTGACACTTATTCTCTTTATGTTTCTGGTTGCTTTTTCATTTTCCAGGAGGGTACTTTCACAGAAACAGGGTCAACTTTCAGCCTCCCTGAAGCTACTTCTCAGGTTATGATACCCCTCGATCCTCACAACCGTTGGCTATATTCTTTCATTGAAGAAAGTTAGGTATGGACGTGCTAAAAGCTGTATAAATAATTAATGGAATGGAGACACTTGGATGCATAATTCAATTGTATTAGACAAATAGATCACATACGTTAGAGCCACAGCACTGGCAATAGATTGGAGAATTCTTCAGCACTACGAAAATACAGGGCCCAGAGTGGTACTGGTGTTACAGGTAGGATGAATTACTGCGACCAGCCGCGATATAATAACGGTATGAATTATTGAATTGGCATCTTCCTGAGACAGCTTTGGTCACAGCCTTGCTATGTTCTGGAGATGATAGAAGGAGATTTGTGTGATGTAAATTTATAATCAAAGGGTGTTCAGGATGAAAGATGACCTCCAAGGTTATGAACCTGAGCAGGAGACTGCATCATCACATGAAAAAGGCACTGTAAAATATGAAGCATTCTTCAGTTAGTAGTTGAAAGCCAAAGAAACTCTACTCCCTTGCAAATTTAACTCTAGGAAAGTTTCAGATAGGCAGAGATAGAATGTAAGACACCAAGATAGTCATGCTTTTAGCCATTGAGGTGAGAAAAGTAGATCTGGGCAATATCAGCTTAAACATGTTTCCTGAAATTATGCCTAGGAAAGGATTAGCAACTAATTAAAATATTTGGGCTCTGAACAGCACAGAGACCTGTGGCTGTGCACACACGCACTCTACTTCCCTGGCAGTTGGGTAATTGGGGTCCCATATATAGTTAGAATATTTTGTTAATGTCCAGGGTGTTTCATTATAGCTAGATCAAAAGGATGCCTTTATTTTGGAAAGTGATCTGAAAAATACGCTTCTGACCCTGCCGACCAAAGAGTCTTTTTTCTTCTTCTGAGCTCAGCTAGCTGTGCGAGAGGAACCCAGACACACTAGAAGCACTTGCCTTTGCCACCAGTGCTTGACATGCAGAGTGATGGAGATGGATCTGGGAGACAGAAGCTCCTTCCTGAAAACAAAGTAGCCTTTAAAAAGGGCTGTTAAACTGCTGTCTCGTGTTTGATTATTCTGTCCTCAGTAAAGTCCTTTACTTTTTACTACTAAATGGTCATTTTTATGGATGGCATTATTTTAGTCCAATGACTGTTTCAAGAAACAATAGGTCAAAAGCAGCAAAGTATAGACCAGAGCCAGGACTGTGGAGAAAATTACCCCAAATAATAGACCATGGTCAGTTCAACCCACGAGAGCATACTCCAGGAAATTGTGTCAGATATTCAGGGAAAATTTAGGGAAAATCTCTCATAGACATGGTTTTAATTTAATGTAATGAAATAGTAATGCATAGATTTATACCATGCAATAAGACATTTTTATGTCTATACATAATTTCAAATTACATATGAAAAATACAGTAACTCAAATTAATGCATTTCTAACATATGATCAATTGCATTGCATTTCCTGGCTGTTAAAATTGTGTTTTATAGCATCAATAACAAATGTAATAAAATGTATTTCCTTATTAGGTCCCTCATCTTTTTTTTTTTTTTTAAGAAAGGCAATAATCTAAAATTGTTATCTTCAAAGTTACTTTTTTAAAAAAATGACTTAATTGTTCTTATATTGTGTAATAAAGAGAACAGACGGTATTGACAAAATTAATTCAAAAAAAACCCCACACAATTTTGCTCTTTTATTTTCTTACAAGACAACAAAGATACATCAAAGACAACTGAAAAATAGTCCTGGAGAAGGGAATTATTATTACTTACAGAGTGTCAGAATCAATAAAACAGTACCTCTTGGTTTATTGACTTAAAGATATTTAAATCACTGCTCTTTTATTTTTAAATAATTAATTATTTTCAGAATTTTATTTACTTAAATAGAAATTGTTGAAAACTTATACTCAAAAGAACGAGTATTTAACTTGTTCGTATTCTGGCATCTCCAGTGTAGATAAGGCGTTCTTTTCTGTAACACTCACGGAGGCTGCCAGCTGTCCTTTCATTCTCCCCCTTTGCTGTTCTCCAGACTAGTAACAAAGTACACTTTCTTAATCAGGAAGAAGGGAGATGATTCAATAAAATAATCGTGGAAGAGGGTACAGATTTCTTGCTCCTAACCAATTGGGGAATTTATTTTGATTTAGATTGAGAGTCACACTAATTTTTTAATTTTGTTTCTGAGACACTGAATGCTTATTCTGTGCAACCCATGACTTGCTTTGTCATGTCATCTACCGGAATACACTATTGTGACCATTATGAAGTAAGTATGCATCCACAAAAGCTTCTTTGTGCAAAAAGTCCAAAACAAAAACATATATGGCAAGAGACACAGGATAAAGCATTGTATACTATAGTTCCCTAAACTTTAATTTTATACATTTTTGAAAAGAATATAAACGTGCCATTAAAGTCTACCAAGATTGACTTGAAATGATCTTTCCTGGCCTGTACATGTATGGGGTTTTAGGGATTGCTGTCATCATAAATATCAGTGAGTTTGTGTCCCGCACCCATGATGGGCGATGTCCAATACTACATGCTGAAATCCCTGCCTTGTGGGATATCAATTCCAGTTAGCAGGGGAAAAGATCATACATATGAAAAGACAAATAACAAAGCACGGTAATAGAATGCTAGAAGTCATAATGAAGACCCAGGATAGGTTTCATAATATAAAATTTGTTTTAAACTCTATTCACTGAAAAGCAATTTTCCTTTTCACTCTTATTTTTTATTCCCAAATGTAGATTCGTGTTTAGAGTTATTTCTTTTTATTGGTGCATCATTCTGAATTGTAGAGTTGTGTGAGGACACGTTTCCTCCATGCACTTATTAAGGGTGGCTAACGTGCTCACCTCCTAGGAGCAAACATTTTCTAGATTCACTGGTTTCTCAGAAACCCATGGATGAGCCTGGCAATTGACATCTTTAAATTACTGATGACCTGTAGTATTAATCCTTTCACCTTGCTAAGGCATGCCTACTCGGCCATGGTAATCAGGCTTTTTTTGCTCATCATAATCCCATTAACAAATTGAAAGATAGAACAAGAATTTTTTTACCAATCCCTCTGACAGGAAGCAGTGCAAAGGGGTTATAATTATGGATTATGTCTTTTATTATACATCGGAGCAAGCACACATTAGCCTAATTAAAACACAGTGTGAATATTCAACTGCATCGAGCTGCAAATGTTTAAGGGCTGTCTGTAACAGCTGAAAATATATTTTGGTCTCATAGCAAACCTCGTCAAGTTGTATGGAAAACTGAGTTCAAGAATGGAGGGTTGCACATTTTTGTGTTGGCAGATTTCCTGAGACTTCACCATGTAAAACACTTGCTAATCTGAGTCTCAGAGAGAAAAAACACACCTGAATGAACTACAGGATTAGTAAGTGAGGCTATGGTGAGGTTTACTAGTATAAAGTTGGATGTTCAGCTTCACTAAATGTCACAATCTGGTTTGGACTACCCTTAGAAGAACCCATGAGTGAGCAGAAATCTGTCCTGGACCTAATTCAACATCTTAAGAAGGCTTGTTGTCAGCTTTAGAAACATTGGCTTGGAATCATAGAAGCGTAGCTCTAGATTAGCATCTGTAGGCCATACCATCCAACTCTTTGAAATTAGGAGATCTGGCAGGTAAAATGACCTGTGTAAGACATAGAGCAGACTAAGGACAGAACTAGAAGAGGCTAGCCACAAACTTTGGCCAAGTTGCTCATTGCATAACTGCAGGCAGTACCAATCATGAAATCTATGATGGACAATCTGCAGAGCCCCGTGCAGTAGCCCTAGATCTTTCCATGGTCTGTTGTCCATTTCATGGCTGTTGCCTTCTTAACCTCCCTACT
Organism: Ailuropoda melanoleuca; assembly: GCF_002007445.2. NCBI lineage: Eukaryota > Metazoa > Chordata > Mammalia > Carnivora > Ursidae > Ailuropoda > Ailuropoda melanoleuca. The sequence goes on from NC_048231.1 coordinate 73,278,804, forward strand.
TTAAGTGTTGAATTTTTTCAACTTCTCATCAGGATATTCTTCTATCCCTAGCCTAATTATTTTTATTATGATTAAAACTATATTTTCCTTGTCTTATGGATGGGGCTTGCCATCAGATAACAAAACTTCTTTAAATGTGTTACTGTGTTACTGACCTCTACTGATAAAAATTCTCCCCTATTTCAGATAAGCAGTGAGCCCTGATCCAGAAAATGTACCATTATGACTTAATTTCGGTGCATGGGTATAAATATGTCCATCATATATGGATATTCACATCTGGACCAAAACTAAACATAAGATCACTGAGCAATGTTCAGTAGAAATATATCCCTTCGAGCATGGTACATGACAAGGAGGGCGCCAAGAGTATGATACATGCGGTCATCTGCGTCTATTGGCAACAGGGTACTGGGCCTAGGTCATGGCATTGAAACAAACATGCTTCCTAAACATATATCAAATTTCACTCCGGCTCTACATCTCTATTTTGAGCTACCATCATCTTTCATCTAGATAACTTCAACAGCCTCCACATTGATCACCTGTTTCCATAGGTGCCTACCTTTAACTCATTTTCCACAAAGCTGTCATAAACTATTCCTAAAACACAAATCTCATTAGATCTTCTTTCCGTTAAACTACTTCAGATGCTTCTGAATTGTGCCAAAATGGATACCAAGCCCTTTACCATCGCTCTCAAAGTCAGGCCAGCTCTCCCGGCCTCTTCTTTGTCTGCTTTGCTCCAACTACCATGGCTGTCTTTCTTTTCCACTCATGCACTAGGTTACTTCCTAGCTTAAATATTTCATCAAGGAATTCCTGTTTCCATCTCACAACTGTGCTCCACCCTCGAGGCAAGGCATCATGTCATCTGCTTTATAGGTGTTCTCAGGGGCATAACTTATACAATTTTCTGCATGACTATTAATTTAATATGCATCTCTTCCGCTAGATTAAAAGTTCCATGAGGGCCCAGATCCGGTCTTCTTTTTCATCATTCTGTTGCCAGCATAGAACGTAATACCTCCGCATAGCACAGAGCATAATAATTAGTGTGGAATGAGTGAGTGAATGGGCATTGGGCAGCATCTTGTGTCAGTAACACACACTGGGTAGAAAGTTAATTAAATCACATTTCTGGGACTGCAGGGTGTTTGCACTTCCTGTTCCATCTGCTTGGAATTGCCTTCTTTCCACTTCACTTTAGCTTCTGTTCAGCCTTCAGAGCCTAGTGCAAACATCGCTTCATGATAATTCACACCCCCAGGCTAGTTTCCTCCACTGAACTCAGGTAGCATCTTTCCATTTCCATTTAGAGCTTTTTTTAAATAATTATTTTACATTAAATTGTGCAAAAGTTGGATCATTCTCTTGCCTGCACTTAAGCTTATCAGTATGCTTGGTTCTCTGGACAGTGCCTACTACCTCGTAGGCTCTAAGAAAATGTTAGTGAAATGGACAAAAAGATGCATGTTCGGGAAGTTTCTTTATGATACCAAGATGTCCACTATGAGAAGAGCTGTTTCATGTGTGTGCATGAGTGTGTAAGTGTTAACACTAGCTAACGAAGTCCAGATCTCAGGCAGATAGTTCACTCTTTTACTGAATAAAGATTCTTTGATGTATATATTTAAAAGCAAACCTATGTTTCTTATGTTGACTCAAGATCTGTTTATTGTCCTAGGCTTCTCAGGGGTCTGTGGGGAGGGTCATTTCCCTTTGTGCAATCAGAACCTTCACATTCAGTTATTCACTAACTTAGCCCACTTGTCACTCGGATCCAGGGGAGGATATAGTTCACAGGCAAGGATATCCCACAAACATTCTGACAGCCTCTGTAAGGCCAATAGACAGAAAAGAAGGTGCCACCAGGTCATATTAATGACTTCATTTACACATGGCCTAAGCAAGAAAACTAAGAAAAGCCATCTGGCTTAGATGCTGAGAAAATGCCTCAGGAGATCGTAATAAACCCTCCCTCAGTATTCTTTTCTCCAGGCTAAATGACCCAATTCTTCCAGGATTTCTTAATATAGTTTACTCTAGGGTACTACATTTCCTGGCCACACTGTTCTGCATTGTAGGAATAAGTAGTTCCTTCTAAGCCGTGTAATTTTTACCTCTTATCAAAAAGGGAGGTACCTAAACACACAAAATCATGAACTATCAGAGCTTTAATGATATATAGAGAACATGTAAGTGCTTCTTCCCTTTAATAATGAGGAAACCGAAGCCTAGAAAGGCTGTCTGACTTAGATGAGGTCTCCCCAATAGGTATAATGATTGTCTCCCAGGTACTTATGCATATATGTTTCTATGAAGAAAAGAGGGATGTTTCTGAAATCCACCAGGATCTCTAGTTTCCTGACTGTCATTGACTTGGCAATGGTATTTTAAATGGTATCTGTATCATTCCTTAATGACCAATTGGCTAAACAGTTAAACTGGTGGTGTCAAAATCTGTGATTCTATTATATAGTAATTACACTTACTTATCTTTCCTTACATATGCATGATGATAAGCCCTGGCTGTCGGTAAAAAATACATATTGCAAAATGCAGAGATACAGTTTTTAAATGAAGAGGCTTATGATTTTCAGTTTTGGATATTTTAACACTCAATAAGCAACCCTTTTTGATATAAGTATGTATCAACTACTGTCATCATTGTTTTAATGCAACTATTATTTTATGACATTTTTCTCATTCTAAATAGTATTTCCATATGAGATTTAAGAACTTTAGGATGCTGCAAGACTGATGGCTTTTCATGTGGCACTGAAGCTAGTCCTTCAGAAGTACTTTAGGAGTGTAGAGATTCTTGTTGAGAGAATTTCTGAGTTTAGTTATCTAGATACAGGTAACCAGATCCCCAACTGGTAATCTAGGGTTTCTCTTACAATTCCCAGTCCTTCCTTTTTGATGTCCCATCATAAACAAGATAGATGTTTCATTGATAATATTAAGCAAGTACAACAATTGCATAAGCCGGTTAACTGCTGATTGCTGCCACAGTGCTAAGTGTTTTATAGCATTATCATAGTTAAATGCATGATGTGAGATCAGTTGAGGTAAATAGTATTATTGTCCCTATTAGAAATAATATAAATTATCATCTTAAAATATCATATAATAATCACATTACTTAAAAAAATAAAGCATCCTAACTATAGGAATTTTTAATTCTTTTTAATAATTATTATTTCAAAAGGAAATCACAGAATATCTAGGATACACCAAAACATGTAGAATTTCATGCAAATTGAAACCACAATAAGATATCACTATGCACCTACTAAAATGGCAGAAGTTAAAAGGACTGCATGTACAAAATGAGGGTGAATATTTGGAGGAACTGGAACTTTTACACACTACCGAGAGGAGTTTAAACAATTAAATCACTTTGGAATGACTTCAGCAGTTTCTTAAAAAGTTAAACATACACCTGTCAGAGGAGCCAGCCATTTCACTCCTAGGTATTTTTCAAAGAAGAATGAAAGCTTATGTGTACACAAATGGATACATGGGCACTTGTGATAGCCCCATACTAGAAACAACATAAATGTTCCCCAACAGATGAATGGATAAACAAACTGTAATAAATCAGTACATTGGAGTATTGTTCAGCAACAATAAAGAGTGAACAAGTGACACATGCAACAACATGGATGAATGTCAAAATAATTGCACTGAGTGAGATACTGGACACATAAAGAAAGTACATCCTGTGCAATTCGATTTATATAAAACTCTAGGAACTACAGATAAATGTAGACGGTGGGGCTTGATCCGGATCATGACCTGAGCAGAAGGCAGACACTTAACCAACTGAGCTGCACAGGTGCCCCTATCCACTTATATTTAAATATCTATTCTCTGTCGGGGCGCCTGGGTGGTACAGCGGTTAAGCGTCTGCCTTTGGCTCAGGGCGTGATCCCGGCGTTATGGGATCGAGCCCCACATCAGGCTCCTCCGCTATGAGCCTGCTTCTTCCTCTCCCACTCCCCCTGCTTGTGCTCCCTCTCTCGCTGGCTGTCTCTATCTGTTTTAAATAAATAAATAAAATCTTAAAATAAATAAATAAATAAATAAATAAATAAATAAATATCTATTCTCTGTCAATTGTGCCTCAATAAAGCTGTTAAAATAAACTAAATAATTTCATAGAAGTGCAATTATTATTAAACAAAAAAATATGAATCAGCTCAACAGGTTAGAAAGTGAGGCATGAAATCATGGAAGGAGCCGAGATGCCCTTCAACAGATGACTGGATTAAGAAGCTGTGGTCCATATATACAATGGAATATTACTCAGCTATCAGAAAGAACGAATTCTCAACATTTGCTGCAACATGGACGGCACTGGAGGAGATAATGCTAAGTGAAATAAGTCAAGCAGAGAAAGACAATTATCATATGATTTCTCTCATCTATGGAACATAAGAGCTGGGAGGATCGGTAGGGGAGGAAGGGGATAAAGAAGGGGGGGGTAATCAGAGGGGGGAATGAAACATGAGAGACTATGGACTGTGAGAGGCAAACTGAGGACTTCGGAGGGGAGGGGGTGGGGGAAGGGGATAGCCTGGTGATGGGTAGTAGGGAGGGCACGTATTGCATGGTGCACTGGGTGTTATACGCAACTAATGAAGCATCAAACTTTGCATCGGAATCTGGGGATGTACTGTATGGTGATTAACACAATATAATAAAATAAAATTAAAAAAAAAAAAAGAAAGTGAGGCATGAATTTAGTGCTATCAAAGTAAATGAAAGAAAGGAAGAAGTATGAGAGCTGAAATGAAAGAATTATACATTTTTGAAAATTGAAGTTGATAAATAAACCAGAAAGAGATTCTTTGTACTTCCAATGTGCATAACAGAGAAAATGTTAAAAAGTAGCAATACATACATTTAAGAATTAACAAAAAGGAAGAAGACATGGCTTTAATAAATTAGTCGTAAGAGAGAAATTTGTCAAACCCTGTAAAAATAATGTTGGAAATGTAAATCACTAGAATAATACCCTAGGAAAATTAAAAATAACAAAATTGACTCCAAAAATGATTGTTTAAAATGAAAAAACAAAATTCAACCATGGGGGAAACAGAAATTTAATGAAGAGTAATTAAAAAAAAAAAAGATTAGGGCTAGTTTGTTTTATTGGTGATGCATTTCCTGTGAAATTTTTACTTTTTATAAATATATGACAAGACTGTTATAATTTAAAAACCATAAGATTGGTCAGGAGCAAATAGCCCATCAGTGGAAACAAATACTGAAGGACCTCCTATAGACAGAGATGAAGAAAATAAGTCAGTTGCAAAAGGAGAATGTTATATGGACAAAATATAATTAAAAGATTTATATATATTTCTACTCTTTGAGGAAACTATATACTATTATTTTGTGTTCACTGAATTAATAAATAATAAAAAGTTTGACGAAACTTTGTGCTCTGTGTGACAACATAGGGAAGGACACCACCTACATTCTTATTTTCTTCTACTCTTTGTGGAACAGTGAATTGGTAAAATGTTGCTAGAGGAAAATTTGGCAAAATAAATGTATTAAAATCAATGGATATCTTTGAATCTTGAATTTCACTATTAGGAATTAATCTTAAAACTATCGTTAAGAAGGGGTAGATATGAGTGTACACATTTGTTCACAGCATCATAGTGTATATTTGCAAAAGTTTAGCAAAAGACTACCTTGTAATGGGCACTGGTTATAAATTACAGGAATCCACAAACATTGGTAAGCTATGTAGCCATTAAATCATGATACAGAAACGTATTTTACTGGCATGGAAAGATGTCTTTCAATATTACTGAGTGAGGGCGCCTGGGTGGCTCAGTTGGTTAAATGTCTGCTTTCGGCTCAGGTCATGATCTTTGATCTTGGGGTCCTGAGATCAAGCCCTAAGTCAGTCTCCCTGCTTAGCAGGGAGTCTGCTTGTCCCTCTCTCTCTGTCCCTGCTCCCGCTCATGTGCACTGTCTCTCTCAAATAAATAAATAAAAATCTTTAAATAAAAAAAAATATTTTAGTGAGTGAGAAGAGGTATATTCTTATTTTAAAAATATTATTTATGTGTCCACACGTACATTCACACACCTACTGATTTTTCTAAATTTCTAATATGTTTTAGAGCCATAGGAGGATGGTTATAAAATATTTTCAAAAAAGTAAACAGCATTATAATAATTGATAAGATTCAGGTAATACTTCTCATTTTCTTGTTTATGCTTTTTAGTCTTTTAAAAAATAATGGCTTAAAATAGTTCATATTATCATGGGAAAACTATTTTATTTGGGAAACCATTAAATGAAGTATTTGAGTAACCTCTCACTCTCTGAATAAACTACAGTAGTCATCTCTGAGTTCTGCCCACAGGGGTAAATGATTCCGATTTGATTTTGTGCCTCTTGTTAACCCATCCATGGGNGGGGGGGTTGGTGGAGATTGCTACTTGCTGAAAGGTGCTGATGCTACACTGCCGAATTCTCCAAACGCATTTGTGAGAAAATGAGAAAAAAAGAACTCAGTTTGTTTTTTTTAATTTCTCTCCAAACCATGAATTTATCTAGGTTTGTGAGTATATAGTGTTTATAGGAATTAAAGTTTCCAAGCCACTATTGATTGTAACTTATTTCTCCTTCCTTTGAAATCTAGTGAACCTAAGAGTATGGGAATTGGTAGAAACATGTAGGAGGTTAGAGTGACATGTGGAAAAGAGCCTACTTGGAGGTCCATTAGGAAAGCCTTTGAAAGCTACGAGAAGATTCTGATCCTATAGTTAAAAGGTTGCCTTTCTATTAACCAATAATCCCACATGCTAAACCCAAGCCCTAAATTGAAATCAGAGAGTCATTGAATATAATTATGAGTATGAATATGATTATGTGCTTCCATTATAAAAATAGCCATGCAGGTGAGCACAGGTAAAGTATTGTTCTTTGTTATCCTAGGGATGTGGAAACATGACCCACTTACCTAAAACAATAGAGAATAATGCAAAAGAGTGTGGTAAGTGGTCAGTGGTACGATTTAGTTAAGACATGAATTCAAAAAGTTAATGGCATTAAGCACAGAAGACTTCATCCAAAACTTCAATCCTCTAGAAGGCCTGTAGCCTCATATTTCCAAGAGAATAGCACTAACATCCGTCCGGAGAATGGCCTGTTTGGGAATCCAGGGTTTCATTGCTGACTCCCTACTTCTCATGCCCCAGAGTTCATCAGTAACAACCAAAAGCTTCATGTATCTCAGCATCATCACTGCTGTTATTTGGGTTCAGTTCTCTATGAACTTCTGCTTGAACTATTGACACCATTGCCTAACTGTTATGCCTCCCTCTCGTTTTGTCCGAATCAGTGGACCCAGTGTGACCTTTCTAAACTGCATCTCTGACCCAACCAATCTCCTCCCTAAAATATTTCAATGACTCCACATTTCCAACAGCATGAAATCTAAACCCCTTAGGATGACACACAAATTTCTTTGTAATCGATCCTCTGCTTGTCTCTCCAGGCTCATCTCTGCTGGTCCCCTGACACTTCATCTCTTCATTCTGAATAATTTGTTATTCCTGGCATGTACCAAGGCCTTGTCACCTTGAGGTATTTCATGCATCAACTCCCCCACACACACACTCCCATCAGCTATCCCTATGCTCCCTTTATTACCTGGCTAACTTCAATTCATCCTTCAGGATTCAGCCCAGATGCCACCTCTCCCCAGAAGATGTTTTGTCTGACCTCATGTGTCAGAGGTTGATAGCCTTCCATCTCTCCAGTAACACTTCATGTGTATCTCTATTTTAGGACTTGTCTATGTAACAGTTTACCTGTTGCCCCACGTGCACCGTCAACTTCCTGAGGTTAAGAACTACATCTTATTCATCACTGTATCCTAAGCAGATTGTCACCCTATATGTCCAGTAAATGGTGAGTACCCAAAATACCTGTTGAGTTCCAAACTGAATGAATGAATCACTGAATGAGTAGTGAAGAGATTACTGTATGAACAAAATCATTGACATGTGCATGCCATCATGAATATGAAATGGCTATGAAAGGGAATAGTAAGTGATAAGAAGAAAAATAACAGACTGTGAGACCAAACTTTTACAAAATTATGTTTTATTTAGTGTTTAATCCACACAAATAGTCATATATTGTTTATATGAATACATAGACACATTTTGCATATACATATACAAACATATATATGCGTAAATATACACATACATTTCCCATATTCTTAATGGACACTGGACTGGGTTCCCATCAGTATGCTAACTCAATATACCAAGCAAACCTGGAGCTTATAAAGCAATCCACATTGTTCATTACATGTTCTGCTATGTTTAAGTCATTGCAAGATTCTTGAGGTTAGGCTCTGTTATTATTCTACGTAGTGCCAAGCATTGTCCTAAAGCCTCAGGAGTTACATTTATTTCAGGAAACGGGCCTGATCTCATGGGTAAAGGAGTGATTTGTCTTGGAGAAGCAGAGGTGTGGCTACCAGGAATGCAGAGCAGGTCCAAAGCACAGAACCTGGTGTTTCATGAATTTAGGAAAGTTTTTCAAAAGAAGCTTAACGCACAGGAGTTGACGTTTTATTAATAATTCCTTTCTTGAGAGACCTATGCGGCTTGGGCTGTTTTCAGCTCTTTCAAGTCCTCTCTTCTGCTGATGTAGCGAGAAGCAGCAAATTCAAAGTAAAGCTAAAAGAAGCCTGGAAGCTCAGCCTCTGGGCAGTCATTTTCAGTATTTATGAGTGCCTGTAAATGGCTAGTGAGCTGGTGGTAGCACCATTGATTCTATTTTTAACAGTTGACTTCCTCACAATCAATGGGATTGACCAAAGCAACTGTCAAGTCAGCAGCAACCAGGCGATGGCCACACCGCCGTCCCTTATTGTGGCCTGTGACTCCAGGTGGGTGTATACCTCTAATAAAGCCTTGAGCCAGGGAACACATCCCCTGGCACCAGCATCCCCAACCCCTTTTCTCAGTGCCAGTGAACCCCATTACCATAGAAACTTGATGGGGGAAGACCCAGAAGTAAATTATGCAGCTCTTTAGCACCCTCTGGTGCCCAGTCTTCCAAAAACCCAAAATTCTCCTGGGTTTTTAAACATTTGACAATGATCACTCCTCCCCAAAACTATGTTTGTGATGTTCAGCAATCCAGAGTGAGAAATTCTCTTATCACCTGACATCACCGTTCTTGTTGGCTAAAGAATATTCTTAATGGGAAAAATGTCCCCTCCAACTGTCATCTAATTAAGGGGAACCAGGATCACCTAGGCAGTACATTTTTGGAATAGGTAATATGGAAACTGCCTGCTTTAAAATCTGAAACTTATTTTGGGGTTTACAAGGCAAAATTTTCTAGAAAATAATTTCTTTATATAGAAGTCATTAACTATTTGAATTACGCCAACAAGAGGATGGAAGATGCAGATAAGGAACATACTAACCAAAATAACATTGATTTTCCTCTGAGGACTTCTTCTCTCATCCTTATCCATGGGCAAATGTCATAAAGGAGAAATACTTTGGGGTGGGCATCAGATTTGGGCCCAAAGGGTTGACTCCTCTTTCAGGTTGAAATGTGATTTGAGCCAAGTTACAATCTCTGTGAACCACAGCTTTCTCAAATATAAAATAAGAAAATAAGTACAGGACATTTTTCTCATCTTGAGGAGGAAATATGGAAATCTAAGATCCTATAAGGCTGTCAGGGCTCAGGTGTCTGCACTACCTGGAGATGGCTGATGGATGCCTAGATTTCATTATCTACTCATGCGTAAGTTTGAATCTTTTCATAATAAAAAAGTTAAACGACTTGCAGTTGGAATCAATTTTCCATGTTCTCCTGAATATCAAGTTAATGAGACTCTGTGCCAATCCTGAAAACATAGGAAGAATGGTTGATTCTCATTTTAGACTCTCTCATGATTATATATTTTAAAATAAGCATTGGTGGTTCAATAAAATCTCCCTTTTTTTAGAGTGGCCTTAAGCAATGTATGAGAAGAAGTGAATTAGAAAGAAGGATTTCTGCAGGAAAGTGCCAAGTGTTCTTCATGTGTTTTTTTCATAACCGTGCTCACTTATTAAGATCCTACTAGGTACCAAGAGTTTTAGATACCTCATTTTATTTAATCCTCCTAACATTCTTGCAAGGTAGATTTTATTATTCTCATTTTGTAGAAAAGGAAACTAAGCCTCAGAGATGCAAAGCAATTTGTCCCAGTTATCATGCAACCTGTAGAGCTAATATTCAGACTGAGTGGGGTTTTTTGGTTTTTTTGGTTTTTTTTGTTGTTGTTTTTTCTGAAGCCAAGCCAGGTTTGTTTTTTGTTTTTTGGGTTTTGGGGTTTTTGTTTTTGCTTTTGTTTTTCCTGTAGAAGTAGCCCCTTTTCATTTAGGGAGCGAAGTGGGGAAGGGAAGGAATTCCTGAGCCCATTTTCTGGCAGAGCTCTTCAAAATATCTTTTCCTAACAATGGATGGTTGTAAGAAGTCCCAGAGGCAGACAGTCCAATGGTCCTGCTTTGTCTCCTTGGCAGTGGGAGGCCTGCAGGCTGACAAGGGGTCCTCCCTATTCAGCAAGGCATAGTCTACAGAGGAGCGATTCCACTCATTCACCTTTCCTCGGATTTTAATTGAGTGTCTACTATATGCCAGGTACTTCCAGGAGAGTAAATGAAACTACAGAGTTGTTTCTTTAAAATTCTTCACATGTCAGAAGAAATATCACAAGTGCCTCTATGGAAATAAGGAAGGCCTTCTAATCCCCGCCCCCCAGAAGGATTCACCACATTATGGCATCCAGAGGAGATCCGCAGAGCCCCAGAAATTTGTGCTCACATCCATCTGCCCTTCCTCCACTACAGCCAAGTTACCTCTTTGGTCCCAGATTGCCAGCAAGTGAGCTCTGGTTAGGGTAAGAAAAGAGTTGGAAGATACATCTTATAGAGAATTGGGGAAATCCTGTGACCAAAGTCTATATAATTATCATTCAGTTATAGTGATGCATTACTGAGAAGGTTAAACACCTGCTTGGGTTTCAGATCGTCTCTCTGTCCTACCTCCTTTACCAGCACACCTCACTCTAACTCACCTGAGGGGCCTGAATAGCAGGACCGAAGGTCTCAGACACAAGAGGGCTTACTCTATATATTATCTCCGTGGGTTTGCTTGGGGAAGAGAAAATTAAATAGATACCTGTTAGCTAAGGTTTTGTTTTCCTTTAGTGGTACATTTCCCTTCCTGGTCTTTGGGAAGATTCATCCCAACATCTCAGACAACAGGAAGTCAAAGTTATTCTCCACAGTCTCCTGGAGCAAGGACTGCTAATGTGCCTTACTGGTCGTTTGGAAAAGAAGCCACTTTGTTGTCAAGAGTGCTGATAACCACAGGAGGAGGCAGACCCTGGAAAGAGAGGGTCACTTCCCCCCGCGATAGGTTAGAAATTCTTGGCATTGTGGGTCTTCAGCATTTCCGGAGTTGGAAATTCTCTCATGAGTTATGGACCTAGAACTCAGAGATGAAAACAGAAAGAAGGAAACAAAGACAACAGAAAAAAGAGAAATGAACACTGTGCAGGAAAAACACAACTAGGAAGTTGAGAATGGAAGGCATGAATACAGACATTCTTCCTGCGAAGCTCCGGAGTCACTGAGAATTCAGGCTTTTCGAAAAGCAAACAGTGTTATCATATTTAAAATTTTTTTTTTCTTTCCATTTTTTTCTTAGCTTATACTGTCCCTCCTTCTCCCTTGTAGTTCTTTATTTCAGGATCACTGGATTCTACTGTGTTTGAGGGGGGGAAAAAGGAACTATAAACCTAAATTATAGCCAATCAGATTGTACTCACAGCTCAACTACTAGACAAATTGCAGCTCATGAAATTTGCTATGGGTCAGGAGACTGAGTAATTTTATTTTAATCAGTCTTATTTGAAGCTGGAATGCCATTGCAGCAAATCCTTTGAACAGGATTTCAGAGGGGATATAGACTGGTCTTTTTTCCTTTCGTCCCCCCTTTTTTTTCTTTCTTCTTAGTAAACTGTTTCAGGTCTCTGGGAGATAATGAGAAATAAAAATTGAAGATAGTCAAATTTTATTCCATTTCTGAATGAAAGCGTGTCTGGAACTTACATTGGCTCTAGCCTTTCTTACAATGCAGGATTAAGCTGTCCAAATCCTGTCCCCAGCGTTCATTTACATGGAGATGTCCCAGGCAGACCTCAGGTCCGCCCCAAGAACCACAAATGCTGTGCTGATCTGTGCGCCTCGCTGGCGGTTCAGATTTCTGGGACATTATTCCATGTCACAGGAGGCCTCGAAGGCTGCTGTAAAGTCGAATGGGCCGATATCGCTACCAACAGCTGCCTCCCCAGCAAGGGGGAGCAAATAAGACCCTTTCAGAATCACCGGAGTATGGGATGGAGACAGCATTAACACTTCTCAGCAATCCCTGGGATTTGTAATGCCATCTTTGCTACAGCTTAGATCATGGAGTCAGACCTCAGAGAGGGGCGGGCAAATAGTGCCCATGTTAAGTCAAGAGGCAGGGTAAGGATATCGCCCACTCTTAGGGCTCTGAGTCTTTGCAACCCAGTTTGTGGAAGCATCCATACAATGGTGGAACATGTGAACAGATGGGCTGCTTTCCAAGGAAGATAATTTAGCAAGAGTCTAACTGGCTGCCAGACATCAGTTAGCCCTATGTGAAGTCCTATGAAGGCTAATTTTGAAGACCCGGTACCTGTAAATGTCCATGCACATCCCATATGCATAAAGATACTTCTGTGTGAGTCACTGAAGGTCTGGTGCAATCTATGCCATTCTTCTTGGTAACGTTCTCCTTTATCATCTCCATCTCACATTGCTTCACTTTCCATTTTAGGTCAAAGGAGTTGATAACACTGGCTGAGTAATCCGTGATAGCATAACTCTGGCAAACTAACAAAGTACATACATGTACTCGTGTATGAACTTAATAAATGATTACAAGCCTTCTTTTCTGGACAAACACAAAGAATAGAAAAATGAGACGACATTGTTAATGACCTCAAGTAGCTGAGGTCCTCAGGTGGCCCATTGTCTGAGGTCGTAGGGGACAGACCAGGAAAAGCTGTACCCTTCTGCTGAGATAGAAGGTGGCAAGAGACCTAGCTGGAGAGAGACCATTCTACCATGAGATGAGAAGACAGTGTAATTCAGTAAGGTTAATGCTTTGACAATACTATTAGCTAACACTAATTTAGTACTTATTCTGTGCCAGAAACTGTGTTGAGTGCTTTACATGGGCTTACAAGTTTAATTCTTACAGCAGTATTGTGAGGTTGTTACTAATTTGCATTCCCTTCTTACCTGAAAGAAACTGAGTCATATCTGTCAGAGAGACTAGTAAGAGTAAAGCAGAGCACCGGCCCCCAAAGTAACTTGGGTAGGACTCAGCAAAGCACATACTCCACAGTTAGCAAAACTGAGAGTCAGGGTGACTCCTGGTCCTGAAAACAAGTAGAATTCTCATTTTTAGCATGACAGCACCCCAATAAAGCTGTTTTGTAGACAGTGAGACTTGTTGCTGAATCAAGACTTGTGCTGGATAAAGTACCTTACTTAATCCACCGACTCTTTCCTGTATCAAGATGAATGCAGAAGCCTAGAGAACACTACATCAGTGTTGCTCACGGCCTATTTCTCCAATCCCTTGCGTCAGGAACCTGAGGTGTTTGTTCAAATACAGCGGCCTCAGCCTCTACTGAATTAGAATTACTGATGAGTAGTTCAGGAAACTTCAGTTTATAATAAATCCTCCAGAAGTTTCTTATGAACACTAAAATTTGAGAACCATTAACCTCACCTTTCAGAGAGGACTCAAGAAGTGTTAGCAGTGGGGGTGGGATGTCTACAAAGGCTGAAAACAAGGAGGATCTGGCCTTGTGGGTGACCAGCTGAGCTGAGAGGGATAATCCACTGGGGGATAGTGTTGCAATTGTCAAACCTGTTCTTTGAAAGTAATTCAAATTTAATTATTATTTATTTTTGCCTCTTGGGGGTCCAGGTTTTTTTAAGTAGTTTAAAAGAAAATAATTTTTTTAAAGATTTTATTTATTTATTGACAGAGATAGAGAGAGCCAGTAAGAGAGGGAACACAAGCAGGGGGAGTGGGAGAGGAAGAAGCAGGCTCCCAGCGGAGGAGGAGCCCGATGTGGGACTTGATCCTAGAACACTGGGATCACGCCCTGAGCCAAAGGCAGACGCTTAACCGCTGTGCCACCCAGGCGCCCCTAAAAGAAAATAAGTTTTTAACAAAAAAAAAAAAAAATGATATTAGCTTAGACATTTAGCCTTGAGTTCCATTTCTAAGGAACGTAAGAACATGATGACCTTTCTTAACATGAATCTAAGAAAATAAACTTTTCCTTACTAAATTTAAAGGAGCTTTCCATATGAATTTGTCTAAGTCCTCGAAGGTAAAGTCCAAATATTTACTCTTTAATGAGTGAATTAAAATAGTCATCTCTATATTTTAAACTCACCTATTTTTAAGCTTAATTGGAACTCCCCTGAAACTAATAATGGTATATCTAATAAACTCTCATAATTTTCACTTCATGCTTTTGCTCTCTTATCTAAAGCCCATTTTAATAAAAAGAAGAGATAAACAAACAAGAAAAAAAAACCCAGCTTATCCAAGAACCATTTCTCTTTATTCATTCACTTTTTACCAGGAAAGACATATAGTTGTGCTAACAAGGTTGTTTAAAGTAGAAGGAGAAGAAGGAGAAGGAGAAGGAGAAGGAGGAGAAAAAGAAGAAAAAGAAGTTGTTTTCAATGAGTTTTTTAAGAAATAGATTTTATCATAAAGCAAGTAATTATCACCAGCATTTAACAGTAGCTTAAATGATTTCTCTGCTTCATTGTAAACTCCTGAAGGATACATCTGTTTATGGTAGTCTGAGGCAGACATTGCAAAATGTATAATCCTCAATTTGTATTTCTCCCAGCATCCCCCAAACACCGTCTTTCCTCTAAAACTTTACTCACTGCTCTGATGTGTTTTGTTGACTGAAAATATTCCCTACAAAAACTTTGTGGAGTTAGTGTTGAATTTCTGCAGTGAATGCATTTTTCATGATTAAAAGTCACAGCATGCTTGTCTGGGGAACAGAGTTCTAGGAGAGCAGTCATTCTTAGTTATGAGTTCCTAAGTCACGGTTTTAAACTTTGATTCACTTCAAAATACATAGATTTAGCAACAAAATTACGGCACTATGAATTTTGGATAAAGTATTTAAACCTTGCGATTGTATTTTTATGCAACTTTTGTACATAAGTAAGGCATTCCAGATTCACCTGTATCAGCCAGAGTGGCAGCAGGAAACAGATGGCATACTCAATTTACGGTAATTCTAGGAGGATCTAACAAAAAGGTGTGGGCTGGTCTAGAGGAAGCACAAGTAATGCAGGAACCGAGGATGAGCGTTAGAGGAGCTGTTACCATGGCCGGCCTGGGGACACGGAGAAGATGAAGTTTCCAGGATTCAGCGGACAATGTTCTACTAAACAGGCCTCCTTAAGAAAAGCAGTGGTCATCTGTTGAGGGACACAGATATCCCAAGAAGACTTGACAGGGAAGGAGCCAGGTAATAAATAATCTGCCACCCTCTCCCTCTTCCTTCGTTCCCAGCTTCTCCTGAGGCTTTCATCAGTTAAAGGCCACAGGGCATGGGGGCTCTTTAATGTGGTCCATTACAAATAAGCCTTGAAGGATCAAATGGAGAAGGTGGAGAGAGCTTCCACAGGCAAATGGCAGATATTTGGCATAACTGATAACACTGTGGTGCTACAGTAAGTGTCTGACCCATTGGTTTCAAGATCTCCTCTGACATTTAATGTGTGAGTTACCTTAGGCAAGTTATCTGGGCTCACTATGCCTTAATTTCCTCCTCGGTACTATGAAGACTGTAATTACTGCCTTTCAGGCATTAAATGAGAGACTATATGCATATCACCAAGCCCAGTGCCTGGTACAAAGAAAGAACTCAAGGTAGATGAGTTCTTTACTCTCTATTCAAGTGGCAACTGGTTTTCTCTAGCTATTCTTACTTTCTTCTTGGTTCCTCCTTTGACAGAAATCAGGTGTGCACAGAATGTCCTTTTTTTTTTTTAAGATTTTATTTATTTACTTATTTAACAGAGAGAGAGAGCACAAGCAGGGGGAGTGGCAGGCAGAAGGAGAGGGAGAAGCAAGCTCTCCGCAGAGCAGGGGGAGCCCGATGTGGGACACCATCCCAGGACCCCAGGATCATGACCTGAGCCAAAGGCAGTCACTTAACCAACTGAGCCACCCAGGTGCCCTGAAAGAATGTCTTAGTAAGACTTTTAATGAAAGAAATTGAAGAAGACACAAATAAAAGGAAAGATATTATGTGTCCACGGATGGGAAGAATCAGTATTGTTAAAACGTCCGTACTACCCAAAACAGTCTACAGATTCAGTGCAATCCCTATCAAAATTCCATTGGCATTTTTCACAGAAATAGAACAAATAATCCTAAAATTTGCATGGAATCACAAAAGACCCTGAATAGCCAAAGCAATCTTGAGAAAGAACAAAGCTGGAGGCATCACGCTCCCTGATTTGAGACTATATTATAAAGCTATAGTAATTAAAGCCATATAGTACTGGCATAAAAACAGATACCTAGATCAATGGAACAGAATGGCGAATGTAATAATAAACCCACACAATTATGGTCAATTAATTTACAACAAAGGAGCAAATAATATACAATGGGGGAGAAACAGTCTCTTTAACAAATGGCATTGACAAAACTGGACAGCCACATGCAAAAGAATGAAACTCAACCATTATCTCTAACACCATACATAAAAATTATCTCAACATGGATTAAAGACCTAAAACTCCTAGAAGAAAATATATGTAGTAAGTTCCTTGACATAAGTCTTAGCAGTGACTTTTTTAATCTGACACCAAAAGCAAAAGCAACAAAAGCAAAAATAAACAGGAGGAATTACATCAAAAATTCTTCTGCACAGCAAAGAAAACCATCAACAAAATGAAAAGGCAACCTACTAAATAAGAGAAAATATTTGCAAATCATATATCTGATAGTGGGCTAATGTCAAAAATATATAAAGAACTCATTCAACTCAAACCAAAAAAAAAAAAATCTGATTTTTAAAAATGAGAAGATCAAAATAGACATTTTTTTCAAAGAAGATGTGCAGATGGCTAACAAATAGATGAAGAGATGCTCAATAGTATTGATCTTAAAGGAAATCAAAATCACAATATCACCTCATACCTTTTAGAATGGCTTTTATCAAAAAGGCAAGAAATAACAAGTGTTGGTAGGGATGTAGAGAAAGAGGAATGCTTGTGCACTCTTGGTGGGATTGTAAATTTATGCAGCCACTATGGAAAACAATATGGAGGTTCTTCAAAATATTAAAAACAGAGCTACCATATGATCCAGTAATTCCACTTCTAGGTATTCATCCAAAGAAAATGGAAAAACTAGTTTGAAAAGATATAGGCACACCCGTGTTCACTGTGGCATTATTTACAATGGCTAAGATATGGAAACAACCTAAGTGTCCATCAATGGATGAATAAATAAAGTGTGAGATATATATGTGTGTGTGTACATATATGTACCTGTGTGTGTGTGTTTATATATACACACACAAACAGAAAGGAATATTATTCAGCTGTAAAAAAAAGAATAAAATTTTGCCATTTGAAACAACATGGATGGATCTCAATGGCATTATGTTAAGTAAAGTAAGTCAGACAGAGAAAGACAAATACCATATGATTTCTTTTTATATGCAGAATCTAAAAAACAAACAAACAAACAAAAACAAGCTCATAGATACAGAGAGCAGAATGCCAGAAGCGGGGGTAAGATGTATACAAAATGAGTGAAGAGGATCAAAGTTTAAAAAAAAAAAAAGAAAAAAGAATCAAACCCACGACTAATCAATGCTAAACTAAATGAGTAGACCAGCAGTGGGACAGTGTTTTCTGATGATGCATTTCACAGAAATGCATCCAATCAAACACAAGTTGGTAAAACTTGATTTTTGTTAAATACATATTTTCAATAGTAATTGATAAGGCATGTTTCTCAGAAATTTCTTTTTTTTTTTTAAAGATTTTATTTTATTTATTTGACAGAGACAGCCAGCAAGAGAGGGAACACAAGCAGGGGGAGTGGGAGAGGAAGAAGCAGGCTCCTAGTGGAGGAACCATGTGGGGCTCGATCCCAGAACACTGGGATCACGCCCTGAGCTGAAGGCAGACGCTTAATGACTGAGCCACCCAGGCGCCCCTCTCAGAAATTTCTAATTAGTGGTCAACTGATTACCATTGATTATTGAAATGGAAGTCCATCCCTTCGTTTCAGTGATGGATTCTCATGGAGAGAGACAAATCTGTCTCAGCAGTGATGCATCTCCATTCATTTGGATCTCTCTAAACCTTGGCTGTTTTAATACCTTGGCTGTATTTACAAAGTGAGGCTAAGTTACCATCTTAAGAAGTTATTCAGTTTAGGCAATTTTTAACTGATAAAATGATAAAGCATGGAAAGAATAGTTTCAGAGGCAAAACAGGGAAAAAAAATTCCCTATAGCCTCAACCTTCTTAATATATACCAATAACTCTTTCTCATTTGTACCTTAAAAATTGCTGTTGCTTATAGAGAGAACTAATTTATTTACTTCAATCCATTCATAATAGCTATACTTCACATTTCTTATACACTTTAACATTTATTCACTTTTTAAAAATATATTATCTTTGGTGATCTTCAGAAGAGCAAAACCAAGCAGATATATATTTGTTCCTCTTTATAGATAGGAAACTGGACCTCACAGAGGTTACAGAACTACTCAGTAACAAAACTAGGTCTTAGGCAAAAGCATAAAGTATGGAACATTTTAACATTCACCCAAATTTTGATTATAAATTGTTATGAGCCAAACACTGTGTTGGGCACAGAAGTTAAAAAATATAATGAGTAAGCCATCATCATCTCTTCCCACAAGTAACATGTTCCCAGCCCTTTGCTGGCACTGGATAATAGCTAAGAGCAGAAATATTTTCAGCCTAAACAATGACCAAATTCTATGTGAATCTGGATTCTTGTTTACTTACTTCATATATATATATATATATAGAGAGAGAGAGAGAGAGAGAGAGGTAACACAGCCAAATCCCACTCTATAACCAACCACAAAGAGAGAAATTAGAAATCCCAGAAGAAACAATCACAACTACTTATAAATTTAATTCACTCGCACATAGCTATTTTTCTTCTTCCATCTCCTTCTTTTACCCTTCCCTTCTTCAATATTTTCTTCTGAAAATATTTATGGAGCAGTGTCAATTCTTTTATAGGTTGAAAATCAAACTTACGTTGAAGACCAAAATTTCCATCTATGAGAAATTTTTAGTTTAGAGGCAAAACATGCAATCAAATCAACAACAGTTATAAAATATAATTGTTCTGAGATATTTAAGTACAGGATTCTGTGGTAGCATAAATAGGGTGAGTTACTGCAGGAGGTGATCCTCAAGGGTATTTGAAAATTGAACAGGAGTATCCTAGGGAGAGAAGAGAGCTCCTGCAGATTGAGCAGAGAAGACAAAGAGCTCTCTGAGTGGTTAGGAATGACGGATGCCTGTTAATGAGTGGTAGGAAGATAGAGGGTAGAAAGGTAAACATGAGCAAAATACTGAATAGCCTCACTTGTTGTTCTGGGAAAACAAGAATAACAAAATGTAAAGTTCCAGGGCCCTCAACAACACTAATACTAGCTTAACTAACATTAGATTTACTAATGAAGACGCTGAATTGTGAGGTGCTCAGAAAAGCACATGTATTTCAGTAGGTCTTTATTTTTGAAGGATGGTTTGGGTTTATTTTAGATGTACAAAGGAGTTATATTCAAAATTGGAACATCTGCTGTGGCATGGGTACCTCCATCAGAACAGATAAGTGACCAATCAAACTAGTTGCTTGCAGTAAATACACGCTGAAAATCAATACTGGTTGTGTACGAAGGAAAAATGCCACTAAGGACTTGGGATCATTTTCTAAATCCTCCTGCAGAATAATTCTGAATGTTGTGAGGAAACAGGAGGGAAAGAAACAAAAAATCAAACCCTTACATTGCTATTCATGTCTTAATCAGTCTTCCAACTGATTGATCACCTGGCCTTCACTACAAAAGATTCTTTCCTGAAGCACCAATTTTCAAATGGGGCTCCATTAGTTAATGAATCCCTGTGAAAGTCCTCACTCAGTAGTTCAACGCTAAAAGTCTTCCTTAACCACGTTCAATCATTTGGACCTACCCCCCCCACACACACACACATACCTTCATTAGATAAGCAATCAGGTCAGATCAAACATGGCCCCTACATCTTTAGCATTCCCTTGAGAAAATGTGGCTTAGCAGAAAGAATGTGAACTTCAGTTTAGCATAGTTCAGTGTGAATCTTATTTCTAACTCTGTGACCTTGGGCTAGTTTATTAACTTTGCTGAATCTATTTTTTCATTTGGAAAATGAGATGAATAATAGGTACTTTGCAGAACTGTTGTGAGCATTAGAGATTATTTTATAAAATGTCAAGCAGTATGCCTCACACATAATAACTTCTCAATAAATGGTGGCTGTTTTTGTAATTCCTTTCTCTAGGTTCCTATTTGGCAGCTCCCAAGCATTTCTGTACTCCCCAAGGTGCTGTCCCAGTTCCTGTTCTATGCTCAGTTGATGTCAATTAATTCCTTCGAAACTGTTACCTGGTAGGGAATCAAAGGCCCTGGCTTTGACTCTGCCATCAGGGCACTTAATTACCTTGAACAAGTCACCTACCTTTTCATTGCATATCTGTACAGTAAAGGGTTTGATTACATGATTTCTAGTGCTGCTACCAGCCCTGTAATTTTGGATTCTATGGTATTAATTGACCAGGAAAGCACTCCTTGCTGATGCCTTGTGAGTTTCTTGAGAACTATAGTAATTTACTACATTTAATTTATCCTGAAAGTCCCCTGGATGTCTAATCCTAATTAATCGATTGCTTTGACAACAATTATGATCATCAGTGAATCAAACCATTGGCTTTCCCTGAAGTCATTTTGATAACAGACAAGTAATGGAAATGGCCATGTATACATGACTTTAGTGTTTGATTTTTATCTCTCCATATTGGTGCAAAAATACTTTCAAAGCCATGGTGAGGATATGTAGATGGAACCAAGGAGGTAAAGGGAAGAAATTTGATGTGTTGTCTTGATGAAATTTCAAAGCCCTTTACTTTTGACCTCAATTTTTCGTAGACAGAAATGAAAAGGTCCAGACTGCTGCCAAAAACATGAGTTACAGCAATTGGTTACCCAGTTGGGATCTAATAATGAGACCATTTTGGCAAGAACCCCACAAGTATAGCTATTTAACTACTGGCAGCGGGAACAAGATATGCATGATATAGAAACAATTATGTCTGTCAACTGGATTGGGAAGAAGAAAAAAAAATAGTTATCTCCAATGTCAAGATGGTTGACAATGAAGAAATAAGTGAACTAATCTGAAATGAAGATGAGCATCTGAACAGAGCCACTCCTAATATCACTTTTCCTTATTTGTTAGATAGGACACCCCTACGTCCCAGACTCTAGGCCATTTTCAACTGCCCGGGGCTTATACAGCCTGGATCAGTTCATTCCATGCAATTCAATAGGACAGTCACCTCCAGTCAACATTATCTTTTGTGCTCAAACTCACCAAAAGCTATGTACTTTTTCTAGCTACTTTAAATATGCTAAGTGTGTATAGCAAGTGTGCTTGGAATCTTTAATTTAAAATTTAAATTAAAATTTTAATTTTGCTTTAAAAATTTTGCTTTTAAATGGAAATCAAAAGCCAATTTAGATTTCATGGGTTACATATAATGGGATTTTTTTGCAAAGGTTTATTTCTATTATCATCTTCTTTGTCATCATCTTGAGAATCAAAATAAATGAGTGACACATAATTCAATAAATGAATATTTTTAAATGTTTAAATATCTTTAAATGTTCATGATTTTAAAATAGGAATAATTTAAAATATTTAATATTTTTAAATATTGAAGTCTAAAAAATTCAAATAAATACCTTTGAATGAATGAATGAGTTACAGAATGAGCTACACTGTGGCTGTACAGTGGAGAATGAAGCCAGCCAAAGTCTCTTTTTTTCATGGATATTTTGGTCTAGTAGCAAAAACAAAATAAAAAAGTCCGTAAAATAAATGATTATAAAAGAGTTGCTATGAAACAAACAAATGGGATACTGAAGAGAAACTAACTCCTTAGCAGCATTGAGCAATGTTTTAGATGGGCAGCCCAGGAAGGCCTCACTGATAAGGTGATTTTTTAAACTGAGATCTTAAGTCTGAAAAGCGGCTAGTCATGTAGCAGCCTGAGGAAGAAAGCATTGAGTCCTTTGAGTGCGGTCTTGTGCCAAGAGTGGGGAATACCATAAGGTGCAAGCCTAAATCCCTGATCTCAGAAATTTCACCATATAAATGGGGAAGTGGGGCGTGTACAAAACAGTAAATACCAATCCTGGGAAGGTTACAACTATCCCATCAAAACAAATCTGGTAAGTGAGCAGAGAGACAGGCCAGCACTGAACAGCAGAGGAGGGACTATGACTTGAGGGAAAGTCTGAGTTTCAGTAAGAGGGAATCAACACTCAGAAGATGAGTGAGGGAGTTTGAGAGAGGGAGAGTGAGAGAAGGGCGGGGGGCAGAGGGAGAGAGGGAGAGAGATTCCCAACCAAGCTCCATGCCCAGTGCAGAGCCCAATGCGGGGCTCAGTCTCACCCTGAAATCATGCATGATCTGAGCTGAAATCAAGAGTCCAATGCTTAACCAACTGAGCCACCCAAACACCCCTCAGAAGATGATTTTTCATTAAAGTTCTGATTATGATTTAGAATAGGATGTGTGTATTGTCTCCACCTATAACATTCCTCCTCCACTCCAACTTTAGAACCAGGAAAGCAGTGTTATTTGTTTAGTTACTTGTTTGTTTGTTTTATTGCTTTGTTTATAAATTCAATTTCTTGTGGAATGAACTATTCACAGTGGACAGTCAGCAAATGTTCTTCTTTGCTTACCTGAAGAGCTTAAAGCAAAGAGGCAGAGTATGACCAACCTTGTTCACAGCAATTAATAAATGAGGTGCATTAAGGACAAAGTACTAAAAAGGTAAGTTCAGCCCAGGCCAGGATCCCAAGGGGTCCCAGAGCTGTCTCATAGAGACTTGCCTTGGAATGGCTAGGGGAGCAAATAACCAGAGATGAGTTGATGGGTTAGGACAGTTTAACCACTTCACATTACTGAGACTCTCCATATATGAAGAATAATATTCAAGAGACCTCAATTAGTATGGTCTCAGGATGAGAAACCTCAAGGAGTCTGGCCTTAGAGTACAGAAACCAAATATAGTTTGGATGAAAAATCTATCACCAGCAGTCTTGGAAGAGATATCCTGGCTACACTAATGCTTCTTAAAACTTGAGACCAAAACCAAATGAGGCATTATTTCCCTGTGCTGAGTTACAACTCTACACAAATTTCCTTGAGTATTTGAGGAAGGGATGGCGAAGCCTATACTTCAAAGTCCCTAAGCTCACAGGTTGGTCAGGTACTATCTCATGATTGAAAGTGGATCCTAAGAGTAATTGTTTGGCTGTGAAACATTTCTGGATTTAGAATTTTTTCAAGTGCAGTTAGAATGTTGTCACATTGGAGCTGTTCCTAATTCTGTACATAGCCCATATGATTCAGGACCACAAAAGGGTGGTTGATGGGTGGTCAAGGTTCACTTCATTATGTCAGCATTGAAGGGCTAAACTGTCCCTTAATACCCACACATCTCATCAAGCTGCCTGTAAGCTCCTTTGCTTCTCCTCTTTGTTTCTCATGAATCTGTTTTTGTTTTTATTTTGGATACCATGTCTAGTTATAATGAGAGAAGGCAGATCCCTTTTATTAGATATAAAGCCAATTCTTTTCATTCTAATGAGCACTTCTTGATTACAGTACCTAGAACTTGTTGAACAGCACCATACGTTGCTTTATAATTTTTACACATTTGTGCATTAATTTGATGAGCGTCAGGATGACCTTTCTACCAATATCTTCCCCACCCCATAGCACCACACTAATTTTGCTATCCATTGTTTATCTCAAAGTATTTCAGTCTCTCAATTTCTTATTTAGATATAAACATCTCATTGAGATCTAAGATTCTAAGTTACTGTTAGCTAGTCACCTTTTTTCAGGTTATTAGTTAAGATCTCAAACAGTACAGTTCAGTGTAGCCCAGGATCAGAACTGAAGGGCTGGAACATTCGATCTGGGGAAAAATGAAGTCACTATGTTGGTCTGCAGCCCTAAGAAACCATATCTGGACTGAGTATGGTACTGAATAAAGGAAAACAGTTGGTTTTCCAACTGTTCCTAAAATTTTTTTTAGGTAGGGAGGACTTGGAGTTTAGATGGGGTAAAAGGGGATGGTGTGAGAAAAAGGAGGTAGGATAAGACAAACACTAATCACAAAATCTGCATAAGGTTGACAGCTCCATGGGTCCATGAGCCCAACTTCTCACCCCTGCTTTCCAACAGAAATCAATCTGAGGCTCTCTCCTCCCTTGCCAAAAATGTTAACCCTTTCTTCCCTTGTCCTCAGTTTGTGTATATGCCCTTCTCTATCCCAATATCCAGGGAGCACTCACATACATGAAAGATATTTCAAAATAAATGTGAGATCATTCAAAACATAAAATCTCTAAGAAGATAATATGATTCTAGGTGATAATCTTACCTCAAAATATGCAACAGTTTATGTGGGTGAGAATAAAATATGCAAATATACGCAATCTCTATTCATGTACATGCATAGACCTAACAAGCATTTACACCTGCAAATGGGCATTTGAGAAGAGTTGAAAGAATGTGTGGCTTTTGTCATCCTGCATACTCTCCTACCCAAATTTTGAAGTAATAGGTCAATCTTGCACTGCCATGCCAAGAGAGAAGCCACAAGCAAATTTTCTTTTGTGCTGCTGAACTTTTCCAGAAATGGGCAGTTTGCTTAACCACCTGAGAAAGAAGCATGAATGAGCCAGATGCAGACACATGCCAGCAAGAACCCAGGAACACCATTGCAGGCTGCTGGAATTCACAGACTCCAAATCTGCAAAGGAAAGCAGTGTTAGTCCATCCAGCTGCGCTGAACGAAATTCCCTTTATACAGTGGTTTTGCTGAGGTCAGGTGATTACCTCACTAGGCCCTGCTTGCGAAATTGCAATGGTCAGGAAAATGTGGAGTGGCTATAAACTCATCAGCTGGATAGCTGGGAGAACCAATTTCAGAAAGCTGTCAGTTGAGGATGTTTTCAACATATCAGCGGTATGATGCCCAGATAGCAAATTGCATAACAACTAGTGCAGCAAATTGATTGATTTTCTGCCTCCCCCCCCCCGCCCGAAGAAAATGTTTGACACAAGGAGGTGACCCAGTGCTTGAATAGACTTTCTGCATGAGGATCCTGCTGGACCTACCAACTTGAGTGCCAAACAGAAGGCAGAATCCAAAGTGCCAGGTAGTCTCATTTTTAACTGGAAATCAAAGATTAAGCCCCAAATATAAGAATGTATTTTTCAATAAATGCTCTTTTAAAGAAACCAATCACCTAATATCCTTAAGAATAAATATAAAATATAACACCTTAAAACAAAACACCTGTTACATGTCTTTGCAATGGATGCTTGAGAATCATTTTTTTCTTTTTCTCTTTATTTTCTAATATCACCTTATTTTGCTTTTTTCAGATGAGAACTTAATAACATCAAACCTCAAATAATGACATCTTTAATTCCTTTCAAAGCTATTTTTTATTGCATAGTTTTTTATACAAGTTATGGTGCAGCAGAGTTGATAGAATTCTAAGAAATTAATTAATCAAATTAATTAAACTGCCAGATGCTTAAATATAAAATACTGTAAATTAGATATTGTTTTTGACAGCCACCAAAATAGAGTGTAATGATCAAATGAAAAATGTTATTTTTCTTCCCCACCTTGTTTTCCTGTTTTTTTAATTTTTAGTGTATACCTTTGGATTTAGTTGGGCAAGAAATAAATTATTGGATTCAATTATGGAAAAAGTCACTTTCAGCCAAGAAGCCTGTATGGTGGTAAAATGCCAGCTGTATGTCTCTTGGTTGAGTTGATGAAAACTGACTCAGCAATGTTCTTCAAAGACACTTAGAATCATGTGTTTTAGAGCTATAAGTAATTTCAAGACTTTTTCTAGTTCAGTGTGCTACTTTCCACAAGTTAAAATAATATTTCTGTTTTACTGCACCTCAGGTTCAGAAAGGTTAGATAAGCTCCTGCAGGTTATAAAACTATTCTAAAGAGACCTCGAATCCAGAATCCAGGCTTTCTGCTTCCTAATACAATACCTTTTTGGTTTTCCAATATAACAAAGAGGTTATCACCTATGTTATGTTACCACCCTCTTTATCCATATGCGTGGCAGTCACTTGTTAATAGGTGATGACCTGCTTTCCTGCTGAGCATGGAAGCAGCCCCAGAAAACATCCCATCTCATCAAAATAGCCAAGCAATCCACTCTGGAGAAGGGATGAAACTTGTGTTGAACCAGGCTCCTTTAAAGGACATTCTTCAGGGGCTCAGATTCAAGCCTTGGGACAGGAAATGTCTTCTAAGTAAGTCAAAAAAGCCAATCAAACTCATAAATTGTAACAAATGTGCCACGATAAATGTAAGTAATAATCAGAGAATTTGTTTATGTGGGTAAAGGTGGGAAGGGGGTATATAGGAACCCTCTGTACTTTTCTGGGCAATATTTCTGCAAACTTAAAACTGCTCTAAAGGGGTGCCTGGGTAGCGCAGTCGTTAAGCGTCTGCCTTCAGCTCAGGGCGTGATCCCGGTGTTCTGGGATCGAGTCCCACATCGGGCTCCTCCACTGGGAGCATGCTTCTTCCTCTCCCACTCCTTTGCTGTGTTCTCTCTCTCGCTGGCTGTCTCTCTGTCACATAAATAAATAAGATCTTTAATAAATAAATAAATAAAACTGCTCTAAAAAATGAAGTCTTTTTTTTTTTAAGTCTGTAATTATCTGACCTATTCCTATTGTTGATCCATATGGATCATCACATGGTACATTTGCACATGGCCATTACTAGGCACCATAAATGCAACTGTGATGGACAAGTCAACATAACTCACATTATCTGTTGAGTGTATTTTGAGGATGTGTTTGAAACAGGAAACCTAAATACACATCTTCTACATTAAACTACCTTTGATGTGTATCCATGGTACAAGTATTTTTTTTTTCTTGATGATGGAGTAATTACCAAGGCATAATAGTTGTTGTCAAAATGCTTTTTTTTCTTGCAGTTTCCCTAAAATTAGCAGGCTTAAGCTGTGGAAGACAGTATACTTCAAGTGAGTGTACTATGATTCAAGGCTAAATAGGTCCCATAGGAAAAGTTTAAGAAAGTGATGTTGTTTAGCTTGGCAAAGAGGAGACTAAAGGGTGCTCTGAGAATTGTGTTTGAAATATGATGTTCTATTAAATGGAGGACAGGAACCAGCTGTTCTTCATCTCCAGCGAGGAAAGAAGAGGGAATTGACTCAATGGAAGGTGTGGTTTTGGGTATAGTAGTCCTTCCCTAATTAACCCCACTCCTCTGAACATTATTTTACCCTTCTTTCATCAGAGACTGGGGTTTTAGCATATAGAATAAAATTCTACATATATTAATAGTCTTACTTTGTAATCTTCCCAAGATGTTTTAGGTTTATCTATAAGAAAGCATGTTATCTGCCATAAGCTATAAACTAAACCTAGTATATAGTATTTCTTTTCAACTCTTCAGTAAGCCACCCAATGGCATGAACCATTTCCCCAAGAAACAGGTTAAGAAATGCTTCTGGTCTATTGGTATACTGAAACTTCCTGAATATGAAAACAAACCTAAACTTACTCAAACCCTCCACGGTGAGAGCAAAGAACTATCACAAATATCTCTTCTGTATTATCACACCACCACGCCCATCACATATATGCCCCACAGAGGGCTCTTACTCATTTCCTGAGTCTTAACATATTACCACATTTATTAGCATGTACCATATTCTACCTCAGGGTAAGTATTTCCTCAGGACAGAAGAGGCACCTTGGACATTAGGTCACATCTTTGTGTACCATTAATTGTATCTAAATCACATCATTGAGTAAATATACAGCAAACCTGTTATGCATAATATAATGATAAAATATAAAATATAGATACAAAAAAACCCTGATGCTTCCTCTTCAAGAGCTTACCCTTCAGAGGGGAATGAAGAAATTCAGGTATACATATCTCAGTTTGAGGCAGAGGCTGAGTAGACAATGGGGGTTTTCTGAGAATATAATTCACCTTTGGAAATAAAGTGGGAATCACTGAATGCATCATTAGGACCAGAGTAAGGCCTTTAAAAATAAGTGCCTCTCCCAAATGCAGATCAGGAGACAGGGGCTTTGGTAATCCTTGAACTCAGGAATTAACATCCTATGGCAGAAGCCCACCTCAACACGACTGGCAAGAAAAGAAAAGTGGGCATGATTCTAAGAGCTTCAGAAGTTAGGAAAAGCTTATCTTCTATGTATTTCTTATTTTTGTTTCCCAAGCCTGTCTTCCTATAACAATAAAACCTACAATCTGAAAATAATTTGTGTGCTTGAATTTAGAAGCCACAAGAAAGCAGAACCAAAGGAAAATGTGACCATAGCCAACATCAGACCTAGGAGAAAGAAAACCGTGGGAGACGGGGGATGAATGCAGAAACCTAGAAAGAAGAAAATTTTCCAGAGTGCCATACTTTTCGTGAATAGAGGGTGTCAGAGGGAGTCTGAGATGCATGACTGTGTGCTGCGAAGTGGAAAGCCCCGTGTGGAGCTGGCAGGGGTATATAGGAAAATAAAGGTAGCTCTAAGTTTGGGGCGGAATTATAATTTAAGTGTAAACAAAATGCTATACATCAGTAGGAAGTGGAGGACTCTTGGAAGACACCTTGTAAGAAGTGGCTTTTGACCAAAGGTAGAGAAAGATATTTGGCAAATAGATGTAGGGAGTGGAAAATTTTAGGAAAATTCCAGAGTGTTTTACCCATTCCACAAGTACCAGTTAAGGCTTTGTGTATTAGGAAACCAGGCTCAAATGTTAGCTTTCTAAATTTCAGCCTTGTAACCGCTCTCTAGCCCTAACTAAAAATCTCTGAATAAATTAGGAGTGAAGAACTGATGTAAATGGTGGTTGATCGTTTGTAAGTAGACAAACTGAAGAATATAACCCCTGTGTTACTGCTTGAGAATAGTCTAGACCTAAAGCTGGCAAGAATGGTGGATCGATGAATTTTCTAAGATTCCAGAGTTGGGAATCTATCTGTCCTAAAACGAGACCTTATCCATCATCATCCTGTGATGGCACAAGCAGAGATGTCCCATATGGATAGGCCCACCATGCAATAGCCAATAGGAACAGGTGGCAGATGTTGTCAGACAACTTAATCACTTTTAAAACATACCCATTTTTTTCCATGGCACTGAACTAACTTATTTGAAAACTAGTTGATTTCTTCACTACTTTGCTTTTTCTCTTTAACATTTCAGAGCATTATAGGAGGATATTTAACTGTTAAATATATGTAATTGACCACTGAGTACTTTTTTATCTGATTCTTATCCAGAAAGTTTATATAATATACACATACACACTCACATACACACATGAGTTCTGCATGCAAAGTCACAGTGAGGAACTGAACTAACTTTACGTGATATCTGATCTTTGAACTATCCTCTCCCTAAAATTGCAGAAATTGTGGACAGCATATGTATCATTCTCTTGACATGAGCTTAGATTTTTAGAAACTCTGAATCTTGTTCTAAGTATCTACCTTGGTCAAAGAATTTGATTTAATCTTCATGTGGGAAACAAAGGCAGAAGTAAACACAGATAAAATTAAATGGCCTTATAACCTGCAGCCCATTGATAGGTACTTGAGGCAGGCAGAGTATAAAGTTCCTCTGGGAAGCTCCCAACTGTCTTAATGTTAATGCCTTGCAAGAGGTAAAAACAACCTTCAAGTTTGACAGTAGCAAGACCTCTGGTATCCTGTGAGTCTTCTTTAGCATATGAAAATCCTTTTGGAACTTCCTTTATCTTTACTTCCCCCAACCCCAAAGTATAGAATCAGTTGCTCCTCACAGCCCTGGGGCAGCAGCTCTTTCTGCCCTCTGGTCCTGTCCCTGTGTTTTAATAAAACCACTGTTTTGCACCAAAGACAGCTCAGGAATTCTTTCTTGGATGTTGGCTCCAGAGCCCGCCAACACACCAACCTCACCAAGACATTCAAAAACTATATCATTCTAAGTCTACATTTGCCCTAAAAGAATGAAGATACATTAATTAATGAAGTTTATTTTATCTATATAAGTTGACTTTTTTAAAAAAAGATATATTTATTGGGGCACCTGGGTGGCGCAGTTGTTAAGCGTCTGCCTTCAGCTCAGGGCGTGATCCCAGAGTTCTGGGATCGAGCCCCACATCAGGCTCCTCCGCTGGAAGCCTGCTTCTTCCTCTCCCACTCCCCCTGCTTGTGTTCCCTCTCTTGCTGGCTGTTTCTCTCTGTCAAATTAATAAATAAAACCTTAAAAAAAAGATATATTTATTTTGAGAGAGACAGAGTCTCAAGTACTCAGAGTCCAATGTAGGGCTTGATTTCAGGACTCTGAGATCACCACTTAAGTGGAAACCAAGAGTCGGACACAACTGGATGCTCAACCCACTGTGCCTCCCAGGCGCCCCTATAGGTTGACATTTGACAGATTAACCTTTCTTCTTGTCCTTAACCTCAGTCAAAGTTGTTGTTTTTTTGTTTTTGTTTTTGTTTTTTTTAGGTGTGTCACTGATTTTAGGATGTGAGTCAATGAGTTTAAGTGCCTTCCAGGCTCCCCTTCCAGCTCCCCCAGTGTCCTTGAGCAGGATCTTGTTAGCACCTGAAAAGTTTGGCACAGGCTCAGACAATTAGCTTTCTTTCACACCTAAATTTACCTTCACCCCATGCAAACTTGCAGCTGTTCTCTTGCACTTGTTACTCAAATGATCTCCCTGGTAAACAGTGAATCATGAGGCTGAGGCAACATAACCTTATTGGCCTCCTAGGGACTTGGTCCTATCTCCTTAAAATATTCTCTTCACTACTTTTACTTGGGGAGTCATTTTCCACAGTTAGCATTGAAAACTTTGAGCATTTTCAATAATGCTTTTCAGTGTAATAATTGTGGAAAATGAAAACTCCTTTAAATTGTTTACTTCTAAGTGTTAGATTTTCCACTGATTTTTCACTGGTAATTAGCAAGTATTTATTTCATCAAATACTTATGTATTTAATAGTCAATGTATTAAATACTATGTAAAAAATGGTATATTTTCTTATTATACGGAATAAAAAGTAATTGAAACCTTATTTTTTGCCTGTTAGATACGTAGGTATATACAAACTATGCCTATACACAATATAAATAGAACAATAGCCTTTATTGTGATGCTTGACAACTTTTATAAAGTTCTCAAGTGGATCCCAAAAGTTTTAAATTAGATAATATTTTTAAGGAATGAATCATCAACTTTGGTCAAAGAAGAAACTGAAGTAGAAAGGTCTGGGCCAGACCTTGAATATGAGGGTATTTGCTCATTCTTTTGAGGTTCTAATTCAGCATCCTTTGGTCACGTGCCTACATAACATGAGTGAAATGTAGAGAAGCGGAAGGTTGGTTTGAGTGGATTCATTGAGGTGGAAATCTAGACTGCTATAATGGTAAGAGAACTAGACATGACAGCACGCATCAACTAATAGTATGAGGAAGGCTTTCCTGCTGGTTAATGGTCAAGGGTGAGAAAGTATAAGAGTCAGAACATTTTTAAGGTATAATAATGTACAAGGAAAACCAAAATTAGAAACATTGGTTATCTAAGAATGGCATGAGGGCCCCTGAATGTCTGAGAAGGGATTCACAGGGTATAGGCCTTCCATAGGATCTGAACAAGAATAGAAAGTTACAGAATCAGTGACTGAATGCTACTCTTTCTGAGAAATCACTGCCTAAACCCTGTCAAAAGTTTTTGATTCTATCCCTGAGGGTCTTAAAGATTTGACCTAGTGTAGTGTGTCAGAGTCTATAAATGGATCCCTCTTGTGTAATTTTCTATATTAAGTGAGCAGAGTTAATCATAGCCAATTAAAAAGCTTATAGGTACCAGTGTTGAGGGTATCTAGAGTTATAAAATTTATAAAATATAGGAGTTATAAGGATATGGCCGTCTGTAGATACTGAATCTAAAAGGCAGCATTCAAAAAAGGGTGGCTGATAATACCAACTCTAGGAACAGTTGAAGATAAGCTGAAACTTTGAACTTAAGAAGGATCCAGAAGTTGTGAACACTGTGTTCAAAACTGTGTGAGTGTCATTAATTTTTAGTATCATAAAGAAATTTATGATTACTTGTGTAATATTGTCCTTCACATAAAATAAGGCATTCCCGTATCTTTTTAACACTTGTTTCATATGAGTCATTCTATAGTCACATAAATTTAAAGTAACTAATTTGCTATAGAGGTTTATAAACAATACATTTAAAAATGCATTTTATATATTCTCAGAAAAGGGTTTTTATTACCTTGTGTCAATCTTTTTCTCCTTCCTTTCTCCTTGTTCCTTCTCTTTCTTCCTCTCCCCTCCTTTTCTTTCTTTTTTCTTTCTTCCTTTCCTCTTTCCTTTCTTCTGTCCTTTCTTTCTTTTTTGTTTCTTTCTTATTTTTCTCATGTATGAAGTATAAATAACTCACGTTTTCATTTCCTTATTTTAAGGAAACACCTATCTGAAAAGCAGGTTAATATGCATGGTAGGAATTCGAAGTTTCTTTAAGACTTGTAATAAAACCAAGCTTCTTTGCAATGCTGAAAATTATATCAGCATTTCTGTGTCATCCTCAGACTCTCTTCCTACATTTATAGCTGTCCAGAGTATCTCCTGGAAGAGTATAAAGGCAAAGAGAATAAAACTCCAAGTCTGCAGAATCTAACCTTAAGTCTGATCTTTGTGTCATATCCTTTTACATTTGAGATATCATTAGGTTAATGCTTAAACAAAAAATCCTTATCATCCTCACAGTTCTGAGTTATGGTCCCTTTATTAAGCTTATTGGGGAATTTCTTCATCATAATCAACATCCTCGCTTTTCTCATCTGTGAAGACGCTGTGTAAAAAATTACCACACATTTAGGAGCTTAAAATAACACACACTTATTATCTCAGTCTTTGTGTCTCCAGAAGTCTGCCCATGGCTTAGCTGGGTCTTTTACTTTCGTTTCACAAAGTTGCAATCAAGGTGTCTTTTGGCCAGATCGCATTATCATCTGGCAGCTCAACTGGGGAAAAATCTAATTCCAAGCTCACTCTGTTGTTGGCAGAATTCATTGCCTTGTAGTTACATAGGACTGAGAACCCCATCTTCTTGCTAGCTGTCACCTGGAAGCCATCCTTGATTCCCCAGCTCCTGCCATGTGGCCTTCTCCATAGACAGTTCACAACATATCAATGTGCTTCTTTAGGCTAGTAGGGGAGCATGAGCAAGTCCACTAGCAAGGCAGAGTATATATAACATAATATAGTTATGGGAGTAAAAATTATATCCATCACCTTTGCATATTCAGCTGGTTAGAAGAAAGTCAACATGCTGCATCCACACTCAAGAAGAGAAGATTATACAAGAGCTTGCACACCAAGAGGTGGGGGTCATGGGGCCATCTTAAAGTCTGTCCACCACAGAGTGGGTATGGTTTAATACTCAGAGAGTCTTCAATCTTGGAAAACAAGCAATCAGCATGGCTTCATCCATCACAGCCCAGCTGATCATCCCATCCATTTCACAAAGATCCCCAGAGGTAAGAAATATAGTGTTATAAAATAAAGATGATATTGGAGGACAACCTGTTAGGTGACTGGTGAGTGATGAAGTTGCTGTTCATCTTGCCATTATTTGTGGTGTGAGCTTCTGATTTCTAATCCTAGCCATGATTCAGGGTCTATTAATGATGACAGGCCTAATTCCTCTTTAACTTCTTCCCAACTTTCAAAATGTAGATGATGATATACATCAATCTTAGAAGGGCAGTATGAGCTTTAGCATGTAAAGAATTCAGCCCAATTTTGTATAGAAATACTTTTGAGTAAGAATTCAGCAGAAAGCAGCATAAATCTTTAAAGAGCTCGCACAAAACAGTGTTGGGGAGGAAATAGAGTTCTAATTTAATATAGAGAAGTGAAGGCTAAGGGGTGATTTAATTGCAATCTACAAATATAGGAGAAATCTTCATAAGAAAAAAACTATTTTGCATATTCAAAGAAGCCCAAATTAGATTAAATTAAGGAAATCAGGGATTTTGTTTAGCCAACACATTTTTTTAAGGCTTTGAAGGGATTCTATAATCTTCTTCCCTAGGTGGGCTTTAAAGCTAAACTTGGCATGTGTTTCAGGATGAATTGGAAATGTCCTTGACATTTTTTTGTCTTTTCTTGGATCCTATTTATTAATATACATCACCAAAAGTGTAAACTTCCTTCTAAAATAAAGAATTAAGCAATTTTTAGTTCTTTATTCAAGAAAAAAAAGAGGTGAACTGTTCTGGATTTTGATAATATGAGCCAGTTAGTTTGAAGAGTGGCATCATACTACCCAGTGGAAATAGCTGAACATAGAAAGGTATAAAGGTACTCCTTGGTACTCAAATTAGGTACCTGAATTTTTTTTGTTTGCATCAGTGGAGCATTTGAATCTATGACTATGCTTTTATATAAAATAGATAACTGTAATGAAATGGCTTAAGTTGAGCTAAAACAATTTAGCAAACACAAATAGAAAGAAAGAAAGAGGTGGGAAAAAACAAGCAAACAGGTCATTACACCAGACTGGTTAGTAAGTGATAAGACTGCCAAATGTCAAATAATGCTTAACATCGTGGACTCTAACAAAGAAGGTCACCATGTCCAATCTCACAATATATGCATGATTCATTTCAATACTCGACAAAACTTCACCAACTTTTTTGGAATCATTTCATTGGCTAAAATCTCAACTTTTCCTCAGTTAATTTGTTTCATTGTTGCCTGCTGAGAAAGTTCTTTCTTATGTTGATCCTTATTCTTTTTCATAGCCTTACTGCTTGTTCTCTGGAGCAGTACTTAGGGACTTTATTTTTTACTTTAACATATATACCCCTTGCGTATTCGTGAAGATGGCCACAAGGATATTTCCTTGATATTCTCTGTTTTTACTCATCATTTAGAGTTCTTCAACTGCTTAATTTATTAAGCAGCCTTAAGTTCTTTCAGGAGCTTCCCCCCAGCCCCAACACCTCTATTCTAGAGAATAGATGAGATCATAATGGCCAAAATCCTTAGCTAGGTATGGATGGAGTGTTGACTTGCCTATGAATTTAACTTCAAAATCAGTTGCTTAATCAGTTCATCACAAAGACACAGACTGGCTCATAAAACAACAGATGAGTGAGCACACAATAAAATCAAAGCTGCAAACAGCCATTAAACACCAAAGATATATTGTAGAGTAGAACTTGCTTAGGTAAGAACTTCCTGCCCAGTGCCATGCCATAATGATTAATGTGTGCATATGTGAACTTTATGAAAAAGATAATGAATTGATTGTGTTCTTAAATGATGCCATTTTAGACCTGTTTGGCTTCCTCTCCTCCCTCGGGAATCAACTGACCACACTCTGTTAGTTTAAACAAATGAACATTTAATGTTGGCCATTCTGCCAACCAAGTTGGGGGAAAATGAAATCATTTATCAAGGGAAAAATAAAGAAAAATAATGAAATGGCTTCTGGGGAAAAGGTGAAGACCAGTAGTTATCAAGAAAGGGACAGTGCCACAGATGCTGATTAAAGATATAATAGAGGAAGGGCCTTAGGCTTACTTTCATACTGTGGTTTCTGCCTATTTTGGTATCAGGGAGCCAATTTTATTCATATCATAAGTCTTGTTCCTTAAAGACAACCTTCTTTGGCAACTCTGATTTTGATACTAGCTCCTGTGAACACATCATCTTCTTCTTGGTGGTAATCCAATGGATTATGAACGATAGCAAAATAAATAGGGAATCTATAAGTGGAAAATGCAATTCGAGGGCCATTTGCAATAATAGACCAAAGGCTACCTTGGTCATGTATCTAACATTTAACATCAATCCATCAATCAACTAATATTTATTGTACTTAGTACTAGTCTAATAACTGAGGGAAGTACAAGGAAAATACAAGTCATGACCTCCATCTTCAGG
This sequence comes from Ailuropoda melanoleuca, assembly GCF_002007445.2. NCBI lineage: Eukaryota > Metazoa > Chordata > Mammalia > Carnivora > Ursidae > Ailuropoda > Ailuropoda melanoleuca. Next base: position 73,315,374 of record NC_048231.1, read on the forward strand.
AGCTTTTATAAAGCTTTAAGAGAGAAAACATGTGCCTAATATATATATATGTAATTTTGTTAATATTTGCATAATTAATGTTAATATATATGTATAATACATTTAATATACACACGTTTATACATATATACACAAAATGACCTGAGTGTTATGATAATGAGAGCTATAGATTAAGAGAAAGGAGGGAGCCATCATTGTTGGATAAAGTATACTGAAAAGTGGTCTTAAGAGGCTGAGAAGGAAACCAGTCCTGTTTTTTCTGTATGATTTTATTATTTATGTTATTGTCTCTTAAACCCATCATGAATTACATATATATAATATATTCATGTATTTGTAAATATACTATACACACATAATTGATCAAGAGTAACAGATCTCTTCAGGCACAAAGTTATACTGTCAGATAGAGGCTTCCGTTCTAGCACAGTCATTGTACTCATGCTGTGAGGATGACAAGGAGGACCAGGTGAATGGAGGGGGAAGGGAATATTGAAAGATGAGTGCAACTTGAAGGACTTTTTTGGTGGCAGGTGACGATGTATCACCCTCAGCTGGTAAAAATGTTAGGTATAGAAATTCCCTTGCAAAGTTTTCTGAGGTTTATCATGTACTGAACTCTCATGTGCCAGTCACACATTTCCTGGGAATAAGGCAGCTTGGATGCCAACTCTAAAGCCAGATTTAGTTCCTCTAACTATTGGACATACCCACAGTCTTGCCTTTATGAGCTGTTGGCTATGGGAGGGAGGGAATAAGGTCTGGACTAAGCTGGGAGAAGATGTTTTGCTATTTACCATATATAGAAAGAGCAGAGGAAGCTTTCAGTATTGTTCAGAGGGAGACTTTAGTAATGCACTAGTGGGAAGGCATTAACATTAACTAAATTAGTAAAGCCAAGAGAAGCTAGAACTTGGAAAGGATAAAGGACAAAATAACAAGAGAAAACCAGCAAAACCAAGACTGAGGGTATCCAAACACATAAAATAAATCTGACTTGGTGACGCTGTTAACTCTCTGTCAAAGCTGCCCCAGATTGTTCTCCTGTGTTTCCCTTATGAGCAACCCGCTAGTTCTTACAAGGGTGTGGCACATTTTTAGAGGAGCTAAAGAAACCCAAATGAATTTTAAAGGATCTATATTTGTTTCTCCATAAGAAAAAAAAAATGTATTAACATCTGCTTGTTTATCTTTTAACAAACTAATCACTCTCATGTAAATTGAGCGTAAAGACAATACAAGAGAAAATAATATATTAAAATTATGTATTACAACTATATTTATAAGAAAATATTGAAAACATCTTTATATTCAACAAAAAGGAAAATATTTAAGAAAATGATGGTATAGGCCTATAATGCAAATCTCAAGATTAACATATTTAAAGTCCATGTTACAGTATAAAAAATATAAAAAATATTCATACCAGAATTTTTTAAAATATACACTTGTTTTCTTTCTTAGACTGTTTTTTTAAATAAATAGAGTAACACTTAATACATCATGGTTGTTATAGATTAATATTTTCCTCCCATATAAAATTTGAAATTTCTTGTTGGCAGGGATAATGTCTTACTCATTCTGTCTATCCTTCTTATGGGGCCAACTCTATGTCTGATACACTGGACTAATTTGAAGAGTTGAGAAAGCAGGAAATGAAGTTATGTTACAATAGTAGGAATCTTACTTTTACTTCTAGATTTTATTATATTTTTTATCATATTCTGCTAAAAGCTATCTGGTTATATCTCTTTACTGCTATCTTTACTTGTGTTCACAGCGGAAGTCAGAGGGATAAGTTTTTTCTAGAGATATAAATGATCCTTTATTGATTTTTGGATATGGAAATCACTCAAGGACTGATCAGTTTTCTTGCCTTGGAAGACCCATTTGGCTATTATTTTTATAGCTGTGCATCTGAGATGGAGTGTGAGAGAAGGAGAGGTGGGTGATAACCAAAGTACTAGAAAGGTTTAATGGGCAGGAGGAAAATTGAAGAAAGACGAAACTGCTTATATTTCTAATCTGAGATGGGTGCATTCGAGCAACACTTACAGACCTGGTGATCCTTCCAGGCTTTCTCGGGACCAGTTTGTCAAGCTTATCTCCAGCCCTGTTGCCCGATCCAGCTCTGTCATATCTCCCTGATCCAAGATGGCTGCTCCATAGCTACTGTGGTCTCCCAGTGGTCACTCCTCCCTTTTGAGGACTGTCTTGGCTGTCAATGCAAGACTTTTTACTTCCTCGGTTTCCACTTCTTTGTTTTTCAAATGACTAGAAAGAAATCCAGAGTTCTGTCATTTACTTTTACAGCCCAGTATGCCAGGGATATATATTACCAATACTTATTCCTCTATTCTCCAGAGAAAGAAAATGGTTGTTCCCACACAAAAGGTATAGAGGAAATTCCCACCACAGTGTACTGTCATATCAGATAATCATTTAATCACTGACTAAATCTAAGACACTGAGATCAGAGGATTCAAGAACTCTGGGAGACTTTAAAAACCTTTCCAAATTAAGCATTTATTGTTACTTCAATGCTTTCTTGCTACTTAATTTTCCTGAGTCTCATTTTAGGAGAAATTTGCTCCTTTAGCCTTGCACACTTCATCTCAATCAATACGCTATTCTCCCTAGAGGTCCCAAATTATTCTTTTCAAATGTCTTTTTTATCTACCCTTGGAAACAACACAAGCAAATGGAGTCTGACTTCCAGCTGTCAAATCAAGTGTTGAGGCAAACCCTGTGAGCGCAAATCACTCCATCTTGCCTTGTTCAATCTGGGTAATGTGGCACAGTCCCAAAACTCCCCCTACCACCAAGAGACAGAAAGGAATAAAAGGCAGACTGAATAATTTTCAGAAGTTGGAAAAATTGTTTCTTTTAATTTTACATTATTTGTTCACATAGCTAGTTCCTACATAGTGAATCCTCTCTTATGTTCCTTGGACTTCTTTGGTAAGTCCGGGTTCAGATTTGGAAATAGGATATTTTAAGTGGGCTACCTTGTTTTTGTTAAGAATTGAACTCGAACTTCCCTATAATTCCATTTCTGGGAATCCATGCCCTGGAAAATGTGGTAACACGTTTTCTGTGATTCTTTAATGGACTAAAACTTCACGGTTGAGACAGGCTAATAAATGTAAGCTATTGATCACATTGTTGACTGCTATAAAGAAAGGTCTGTTTTCAAAGCAGCATTATTTGGAAATCATCGGGATCATTATAAACGTGTTACTTATATGTTGGCTTATATGTTGCCTCTGTTCAAAACCAAATCGTTTCCTTTGGGGCCTAATTTCAAGGCAGTTTAATGAATTTTTCACACACACACATACATGAACACACAAGTGTTACTATTTTATAGTAGAACCTAATAGATCATATTTCCCTGCTTGTTTGAGGGTCCAATTTCTCCCCTTTCCTTGTAGCTTCCAGAGGATCCTATACTTTGCAAGATGCAAAACAAACAAAAGCCCTTCATTTTTGCCCGATGATAATTGTAGAGTGGCAGTGATGATGTTGTTGGAAGTTTTAAAATGAAAATACCTAACCAGATTCAGAGACATTACCCAGATACGTTTTGTGTGCTTTCCATAGTACATTCAAATTTTTTAAAACAATCTTGTAAAGCAAAGACAGCAACTTTTTATTTTCCATCCTCCACTGTCCCAAATCCTCAGACTCCATCAAAGTGCACCTTAAGCTCCACCTCCCACATTGTGTTCCCCACTGGTGCCAATCTTCCAGCTAACTCCATTTCCCCTTTGTAAACGTTCGATGTGCTGACCTATTTAAAAATATAACTCAGGTGCCTGGCGAACCATGATGCCTGCCACCTCTTCAGATAAAGAGGAGCCACTTATTAATCTGCTCTGTCTCCATCTGCCTGCTCAATTGGGATTGACTGCTTGCTGTCCAGACTGATACCAGGGAAATCTGATTGAGGACAAGAATCTCTTTGTACGTTTCCCCCACTGATATGGCACAACAGGTCTGCTGCAGCCAGGGAGTTAAGCTGATGTGACATGATGTCAGATGGCCTGCCATTGTACGTCAGAAATTAAAAAGAAAATATTCTTTCAAACTGGAATTCCTTATGTGATTTTTATTTCTTTGGGCTTTGAGCAGATTGAGTATTGAATTGCTTGACTGGAGCCCATGGATAATTTAATACCTGCAACATTCGTCCCTGGGTGAATTTCAGCCACATTTGACTTGTTCAGCATGGCATCTCAGTTCTAACCATTTCATGGAACTCTTGTAAATATTGATGGATGAAATCCCAAAGAAATACTTTTTCTAGCTCTGATTCTGAAATGCTCCGGAAGGAAAGACTTGATCTCTGTTTTCGTCCTCCCCACTCCACATCTAGTGGCATAAGAAGTAAATAAAAATTGGGGACCTTCTTTTACCCTTCTCAAGTTAGAACAGTCAATTCTTACAACTTGAAGAAAAAAAAAAGTGTTGTGATTTGATCCACCAAAGTAGGACTGAATAAAAATAGTAAGTAAGCCAGTAAGCAAGAATAGCAAACAAATAAACTCAAACTATATCAGTGAAACCAAATTTTATTGATTATTTTTGGGGAACATTTTGAGTCCCCCAGTTTGACATATTGGCTACATAAAGTTAACTATTCAGAAGAATGTAAGCATAATATATGTTTATATGGTTCTTAAGCACTAAATGGTTAGCATCTCCTGCATGTAGTACTCAGATTTTAGTATGTGGTTCTGCTTTTGTTGAAAAGATCAGGTAGAACTAGCCTTAGGTCACATCTAGAATCAAAACTGAATGGCTTATAGAATTCCTAAAAATCAAGAGAGAAAAGAGACACAGAGGTAAGAGTTAAAGACCTTACAGGAATTCACATTCAATAACAAGGAACAAAATATTATCACTTTCTTAATATTCAGCTCTTACTCTTTAGTCAAGGCTAATCATTTGTTAATTTGTGTAAGCTCCAGTGCTTAAAAATTCACAAGTGAATGAAATATGTGGCTGATCCTTATTCTTTATTATAAATTAAACAGTATGAAATGTAAATACTATTGGAGAAATAAAATCGCATTCGTTCAATGTAAATAACACTGAATAAATTAATAAATTGACTGGCTTCTCTTTGATATTCACGTGATGAGAGTGTACGTGTGTATTTATGTGTGTATGTGAACACATAAAATATTTGAAGCACTGGAGAGAAAAAGAACTTGGTTAAACAGATAAAAGAGAGTAGCTTGCTACAACAAAAGTTGTTTTGTTTTGTTTTTTAAGATTTTATTTATTTGAGAGAGTGCAAGTAGGGGGAGCAGCAGGCAGAAGGAGAGGGAGAAGCAGGCTTCCCCCTGAGCAGGGAGCCTGACATGGGACTTGATCCCAGGACCCTGAGATCATGACCTGAGCTGAAGGCGAACGCCTAACTGACTGAGCCACACAGGCACCCCCAAAAGGTTTTTTTTTTTAATCAAGAAATTCTCTTAAGAGTAAGAAGCCTATTATAGATTATTTCCTTAAGTTAACGTAGTGAAATTTCTTTGCCATAATTATTTTAGACAAAAATGTAAGAGAAAAAACAAATCCACAAAAAGATTAGTGAGAAAATAATGCTGTTTTTCTGTTTTGTTTTGTTTTGTTTTTTTTACTAAGATATAATTGACATAACATTATATTAGTTTCAGGTGTACAAATAATAATTTGATATTTGTATATATATTCGATCATTTGCAAAATGATCACCACTAAGTCCAATTAACATCCATCACCATACATAGTTACAAAATTTTTTTCTTAGGTTGAGAACTTTTAAGATCCACTCTTATAGCTACTTTCAAATATACAGGAGAGTATTATTAACTGTAGTCACCATGTTCCCCCATGACTTATTCATATTATAACTGGATATTTGTACTTTTTAACCCTCTTTACCTACTTCCCCCCACCCCCACCCTGGACAACCAGCAATCTGTATTCTACATCCATAAACTCGTTTTTTTTTTTGTTTTGTTTTGTTTTGTTTTCTTTCATTTTCATTTTGTTTTTTTTAGATTTCACATAGGAAATTATGTAGTATTTGTCTTTTTCTCTCTGACTTACTTCATACTTAGCCTGATGCCCTTGAGTTCCCTCCATGTTGTTGTAAATGGCAAGATATTTTTATGGCTGAATAATATTCCATTGTGTGTATGTAAAATTTCTTCATTCATTTAGCAGTGAAAACTCAGGGTGTTTCACTTAGCAGTGAAAACTCAGGATGTTTCTATATCTTGGTTATTGTGAACAATGCTGCAATGAACATGGGGGTGCAGATATCTTTTTGAATTAGTGTTTTCATTGTGTTCAAATAAATACCCCAGAAGCAGGATTGCTGGATCATATGGTAGTTCTATTTTTAATTTTCTATTTTTAATTTTTTTTAAGGAAACTCCCTACTGTTTTCCGTAGTGGCTGCTCCAATTTATATTCCCACCAACAGTACACAAAGCTTTCTTTTATTCTGTATCCTTGCCAACACTTGTATTTTGTCTTTTTGATAATAGCCATTTTAACAGGTATGAGATGCTATCTCATGTGGTTTTGACTTGCATTTCCCTGTTTTAATCTCACCATACTGACTGAAAATTTACTTGGGTATTGAGTTTTCCTTATCTCCATGGATCCATTTCCATTTTTCTCTAATCTAGAGTAGAAAAGAGAGTCCATTCAAATGCATATTCTTTATAGTAAGCAAGAGTTAGGTCATGCATTCTTGGACCTTCCCTGGATGAATAAGCTGAACAGAGAAAACATGGAAGAAAATTATCCTTTAGAGTGATACCTAAAGTCATGTACCCAAAGTCCATTCCAAGTATGCGGCTTTTCGTTTGGTTTTCTCTGGGACTTGTGTCAACAGAGAATCCCCAGTGAAAACCATATCATCCCCCAGCTGAGAAAAAAAAAAAATCACAAAAACAAGGACAGGGAGAAGTCACATCACTGGAATCATGGAATTCTATAAGTTCTTCAGGAAAGCAAAGAGATCTATGGCCAAGAAAGAGCATTCAGAATGTTCTAGAACAAAAGTATTCATATTACAAACCATGAAAATGCACAAAAATCTGTAGGACACAAAAAAATCTACTTGTGTTTGTAGGCTGAAGTTAAAATGTTATATGATGTTGGGGCACTTGGGTGGCTTAGTCGGTTGAGCATCCAACTCTTGATTTCAGCTCGCGTCATGATCTCAGGGTCTTGAGATCTGAGATGAAACCCCAAATGGGCTCCGCGCTTAGTGGGAAGTCTGCTCAAGATTCTCTCCCTCTCCCTCCGTCCCTCCCCACCACACACTCTCTCTATAAAAACTAAATAAATAAATCTTAAAAAGATATATGATATATTAATTATAGCACCCAAAAGTAAAAAAAAACTTCATCTGTTTCATCTTGTATGCCACACAAAATTATGCAACTTGATACTCAATAAGAATCAAAGACTGGCATGAAGGACTTGACATGGCAAGTTTCTTTTTGAAGGCAGGAACATATCAATTTAAGCCAGGTAAATGAAACATAATTTTTAAAATAGATCTAGAGAAAAGTTTATTTCCCAGACTCCCAAGAAATGGAGCCACTGAAAACAAGTAAATGTTATTTCCTAGAGAGGGAGTGGGAGAGAGAAAAATGAGAAAATAAAGGTTGTTCATTATTAATTTGCCATTTGCTTCAAGGAAAATGTTTGCAGACAAAGTTGCTTGTAGCTTAAACTGAGTTTTTTTCTCATTCATATAGTAATAGTCTTTTTTTTTTCAGATTATGTTTCCTTCTTATCAAAAAGCTTTCTTGAACCCAATCAAGGTGGCAGGCCAGAAAGTTGATAAGGAGGTCATTGTAACATCTCATGGAAGATATAAAACAATCCATTTTAAAGAATGAGGACTATTTCCCATCAACATTTGCAATATGAGTGATTATTTAGCAATTCCTCTTCCCCTTTTCCTCTATTCTTATCCCCCACATGCTCTGTAGTAGAAAACTTTGACCTTGCTAAGAGAAATAATAACATCACATATCTGCACCATCCTTGTGATTAATACCGCCCTCTGAAAGGAGCACCTCAACTGGCAAAATACAACGAAAATGCATGAACACACTGAGGAACTCTTTGCCTTGTTCACCTTCTTTCTAAATAATTCATCAGTTTAATGATAATGACATTCAAATATCATAATTACAGCCGACTCTTTAAAAAACATCAATTCCAGGGCCAAAAATGGAGTAACCAGCCCCCGCTTCTTTTCTCACCATTAGCTGTTAATGCCAAAATATGATCTTTATTCATTTCACTGACATAATATAAAACCAATGTAGATTTCCCATTTTTCATAAAATTTTCATCTGCACTATTAGTTTCACTGATAGCAGACTGCAAAATGTTGTTAAGCTACAAGATGGAAGACACTGCGAAAACCTCAGCATGTTAAGAAGCCATAAAATTTTATTCAGTTCATTTACTGCTACAGTCCAGTAACCCTATAGGAAGAGTGTGCTATTTTTATTGTGTATTTATTTAAAGGTTGAATATTTTGTTCCCCGGACCAGACATCTAACTGAGTTAATCTGGACTCCTAATACACTACATTGTATTCTTCTTTGGGGTTTATCATCTTGAAAGTGTTTTTGTGTTTTGGTTGTTGGGGAAGAGATGATAACAGAATATTGCAAACAACAGCTTAGCTGTGGATAAGGGGTCATTTGTGCTTGGAATTCAACCCACAGTGAATGGGTCTCACGTGACGCCGAGGAGGAAGATTTGTTTGTCCTCCTCTTCTTCCATCTTCCATCTTCTTTCGCCTGTCTCTTCCAAAGCAAATCTCAGGGCAGAGTGCAGTGAAGCACAATGTAATAGACCTTGTATTGGTTGGTCTGGCAGTTGGCCAGAGGTGCTTAACTGCTCACACAATCCTGCAGAAGTCAGCCGCATTTTGCATTTATTGTTTTGCTAGTATGTCTCAGCAGTTTGACATAAATAGGTAAGATCTTTTTCGAACAGTGTGATGCAAAACCTGTTAGGTCTACTCATGAAACCATAGCCATCTAAAGGTAGCTTGTCTGTTTTCATACCAGGTTATATCATATCATATCATATCACATCATATCATATCATATCATTATATGAAAGCTGCAGCATGAAGACACAGGATGCTATTCTTATCAGTTTTGCCAATATATGATGTATCTCAATATCCTGGACTTCTCTAACCACAGAGCAGTGACAGTTACACCAGTGGTAACTCCACTGTGAAAAAAAAAATCATCAAATAAAGCACAAAGGAGAGTAGAAGGGGCAGTTGTTCCTACGGGTCTCTCACTTAGGACCAGAGTGTTGGTTGCACCAGGCTTAGCAAATTCCCAGGAAACCCAAGACTGTGCATCTTCACTTAGGCCCCAGGAGTAACTGTTTCCTACTCAGTCCCAATTAAATGCCACATGGAAACTCCAGGTGCAGTAAACAGATAAACTAGCAACAAAAACTACAATGGCAAGCAGACCAGACAAATGATCTACAACACCCATAATATATTCTTGCTGTGTCTGTGACTTGTTAGGAACCTCGAAGACAAGCCTGTCCTTACTTGGTCCCCTCATCTATAATACAGGCTGATAAGAGAACCTATGCCAGTTGCAGTGTTGTCTCTTGAAAGTGCAAAATATGGGGTTGATAAAAGCAAAGTGTGCATTTTTAAAGGCACATGAGAGAGAGGTTTAAATCACCTGAGATAGTCTGTATTTATTCATTCCAAAGAGGTACAAAGGCTCTGTCTGGGTAGCGTTAAAGAGTAAAGGTTCAAAAGGAATATGTGAGAGTCCCCAGGAGACTGGAAACATAAGAATGCATTAAAATGAGATGGAGAAAGTGTCCCAAAATAGCCAAATAATGACTATTCCTAGTTCCTATCTTGTTAGCATCGATTGTGGAATATTTGAGGGCCTGGGAGAATCAATGTATATGGTAAACAATCACCTCCTAAACTGAAATGTCAGAGATACGATACAGAATAATGAATATAAAATCTAGACAAAACTAATGACCAAACAAGATAAACAAATTAAAGCAGATAAGCCCCCAAAGGTGAGTGACTCACGATTCAGTTAAGCATAATCCCAGTGAAAATCTGTCCATTTGAACAGACTTTGCTACGTGGTCTCAACACAGGCTGACAGCTGAGCCCCGCACGCCTCCCTTTAGCTTTGGAGAGATGAAATCTGGATTGTGGGTGGGAGATGCTGGAGCCAGGTATTTGGGCAGTGGTGGGAAAAGCCATTTCCAGGTTTTAAGACTTCAGGATCATCCATCTATCATTCCCAGAGACAAAAGGTTGTGTTTTTCACTTACTCTGCGCCTGAGCTTACACTTAGACTTCCCCCAAAATGATTTCCAAACAGGTTTTTTTCTTTTTCTTTACTCTTTTTTGTTTGTTGTTTTGCTTTTGGCTTCCTTTACATTTTTTTTTAAAAGGAAGCTAGCTCTCCCTTCTCTGTAACTTTGTGCACCTTGCCGTTTTTCTATTTTGAATTGATCTGTGAACCTCTTTCTGCAGCTAAATGAGTCAGCAGAGATGGGGTGTTGATGGATCTCATTGGACGTGGGTCAACATTGTTCTGAAATAAAAGGAGCCAGCATGTTTTTTTGGGTATAGTCCATTACAGAAAAAACTGGGCTTCCAGACGTCAGTCATTTAGCACCTCCTTATGTCCCCAAAGTGCGTTATTAGACAAAACTGAGATGTTGACACAGTCTGGTCTTTACAGTGTCTTCCCACCTCCCATCCCTTCCCCTGCAGGTGTCTTGGTGCCTTGTGTCCTTAACCTGTAATTTCCACTGTCCTCCTCCTCCCCACCCCATGCCTTCCTCCACTGTCATCACCACTCCTCTTGACCTTTCTCTCTTTATTCTGCTGTCTTCAAAACTGACCTGTTGAGGGTCTCATTTCATAAGAAATTTCTTTTAAATAGGTGTTGCCATAGTGGAAAAGATCTCATATTAATTGAAAACGTGTGGATAACAATGTGAAAGCATTTCTCTTCTTAAGGATATTTGCTTTAAGAAGATTCTCTCCCTTATACAGATATAGATATAAGCAAATTACAATATATATACATATATATCTTAGATTTAGATATAAACAAATTCATATCTAAGGGTGGAAATTCCAGACACAATGGTATGTAAGTGGCAGGAATGTACTGAGATCAGAGATCCTTATCTGCACACCACGTGGGGAAGTTTCTATTCTGCATACAAATAGGGCTTGCCCAATGAGATGTTCTGTGAATTTTACTCTCACTTTTTTTTAAAATAAAGGAGCCTAGGGGTTACAAAAGAGTAAGACTTTTACTTAGTAGCCTCGGCAGCAGAAAGCTTTAAACTATAGCATTTAGACAGCAAATAAAATATATCGTTTATCATATTCTAGGTTGGCATTGTTCCAGCAATTTCATAATCGGATGCGATTTTGAAATCTTTCATATTTGGTTATGAAATTGCCCCTAATAGCTAGAGAGAGAACTACCTTCTATCTTGTTATTTATGTGCATCTGCTGGGTGTCATATATATATTTGGGGGGGTGGGGAATCATCTAATTAGAAAGGGGGTGCAAATTTTGTGCCTCACTTTACTTGACGTGAACAATAACACCACCTTTGCTCTGGGAGGCCTTCAGGTCACCCTCAACTCATCAGCCATTGCTATGGATAATAGAATTCCTCCTCACAGGTCAGAGCAACCTCTGTGCAATCTCTGATAAAGTCTGGTGTACCTACATTAACACCTTGGGCCCAGTAGAAAGGTCAATACATAAACCTAAGGAGAAAGCCACCCTGCTTTCTAAGGTAGACTCTAATGGTTTGATCTTTGTTTGACTGGTTGGGAACAAGAACTTGGAGATATGGTTGAGGGTCAGATATTGCAGATTGACACCATCCTCCTGCTTGGGATCCTGTTGGATTCCTTAAGTGAATGCTTTATGACACAAACGGAACAGATTTGTTAGAATATTCGAAGTGGTTGATGGAGTGGCCTTCTGATGGAAACATTTTCCAGAAGCAAGATGGTATAAAAATAAGGGGTACCTTATCCAGGGGAGATTTATTTTCTCTCTGGGTCTCACATATTTCTGCATGTTTAATGAGCAAGCACACTGATTACCTCTGTTCTGGATTATCTTTTTGAGGATGTCTGCACAGTGAACTGTTTTGGAAGACAGAGCTGGTATCTCCCTCCAGAACAAAGAACAAGTTTCCTATTGCTTTGGAAGACAGAGATAATGTCTCCCTCACTCATGCTTCCTGCCCAGTATACTAAAGATAATGTCTCCCTCTGGGGCTAAGGGCAGACTTGCTTAATGTCCATTATAAAAGACTTGGCTTCCCTAAGCTAAGGCTTTTCCTCCAAAAATGTGACCCACTGCATGTGTAGAGGCACTTGGTCCTCTTTGCATCACCCTGTGGGAATTGAGACTTAAGGAACCATCATGAGAATTGTTGATATTTTCACTGCTGCTATTTCTGTAAGCAATAACATCTTTTGTCTCTGATGAAGGAGTGACATGTCTTCTGCCCATATCCTTAAAGGTATGGGAGGCTACCTTGTTAGCTTGCAAATCTGATAAAATCACATCTCTTTTATGGTGCTTGACAGCCCCTGATGGGATAGAACAGGACCGTCTTCTTCCTGCAAAACTGAGTCATTTTGAGGATCAATTATTAGTATTTCTTATAAGCTGTGGCTTCTATACATACAGTCAAGGGATATTCAATCTGGATACAGTTGTAGACACCATCTCTCATTCTACAAATAGGAACAATTGAGGCTATGGTGTGTTTACCTAAAATATTCATTTAGTGGCAGAATTTGAGCAGGTGTTCACTTTTTCTTATCTCCTGTTTGATACTCTTCCCAGTGTTCTTCATTAACTATAATAAAACTGAAACTCTAAAGTCTACTTTAGTCTCAAACAGGTATCTGATAATTTTTTAATGAAAAGTTTGCACTTGAGTGTAAAAACAGTGAACGAATATTGCCTATCCCATATCATGAGAAAGTAATAAGTTCTCTTACATCTTAGGTTGGCATGGGCCTTGGGCTGGATCTAGCAGCGATTTTCAGATCTTGGATGAAAACACTTTTGACAAGGCACATTTTCCTCTTGGCTAGCTGCAGCAACATTTGCAAATGCTCTGAAGTATTTGTTGGGCCTTAAATATGTCATGTGCATGGACAACAGGAATTAGCACTTTCTGTATTCATCCAAAATATAGGATTAGTTTCAGCCATCCTTTATACTCTTGGGGAAATCTTCCTTGAAGTGACAATAATTTAACTTCATTTTTCATTTTCTTTTGAGCCTCTACACTCTTATCTCTGAAAGCCAATAGCTTATTTTATGTTTTTTTCTCTTGGTTACTGTACTCTTCAGAATAGGCCATCTTATGTATGTATGTGTAAAAAACAACCTCCAGATCTCAGAGTCTTAAAACAAATTTTATTTCTTGCTCATTTTACATTTCTACCACAAAGTCTTCTGGAGGTTTTGTCCTGTTTTATCCTCACTCTGGGACCCATGCTGACTGAGCCTCCATCACCCCAAACATTGTAAATTGTCCTGCCATCAGCTCTTGAAACATTTGTCTTGAAGTCCTGGGGCCACAGCTCACATTTTACCTGCCAAAGTGTTCCACAGTCACACCAAACTCAAGAGGAAAAGGAAGCACCATACTGTCCAGTCCCAGGGAGAAACAGAACCCTGTGGCCAGCAGCCCTAATGATGACCACACTTACATGGACTTTGACACCCACGATGTTTGCTTAGGGCTTTGACCGAATGCCCTCTCTCCTTCCAGAGCTTCAAGTCCTGTGTGTGCTATTTGCATTACTTATGTTAATGACCTTTTTCCTTGCTCCAAAATGCTTCTGTGTAATTGCAGTGAAGAATTATTGTGTGATGCTGTTATGTAAGAGAAGTTTGGATAAAGATTTTTAAAACAGTGAAGTCAGAGGTGAATGGAAAGTTAGAAAGAGGACTGCAGAAAAGCCCAGGAAAAGGGTGATAGTAAAGAAGATACAGAGAAAAAAGGAATTAAAAAGAGGAAAGGGAATGAAAAGAAGGAAAAGGAAAGAAAGAGAAAAGGCTTTGAGAAGAGGAGATGTTGAAAGGAAAGAAAGCCAGTGGGAAATGAATACTGAGAGCAAAACTTGCACATTTCAACATGCTTAGAACTCCCTGGGAAAAAAAAGGTATGAAAACCTATAAGACATTATTTAAATCTTATGATGTTGTGCCCCAGGGCTGAAACCAAGTCCTGGGCTCATCATCTCCAGTTCCCTGCTGACTTAAAGAGAAAAAAATATTTTTTAAAGTGGCAATAGAACAAAAGTTCTGAATCTCAAAGCAACTAATGAAAACACACACATAAACTCTTCAGATTTCTCCTCTTCCCTAGGGCTCATTTTTTCTTAGAAGGAAAAAAATGTGAGAACCCAGCTGAGATCTGAATTTTCTCCCCAACTCTACTGAAAAAGAGGTAGAACATTGCTGGCCCCAAACTTCAAATACCAGGAGACCAAAATGACACATCAATAAGTAGAAGAATTCTTAAATATATTTTTTGGTTGCAGGGTTTTCTTTTCTATTCATCCTCTGTATCCCTCTGATAGGTAGCTTTTTGGGTGTGTGTGCCTCTGTGTGTGTGTGTGTGTGAGAGAGAGAGACAGACAGACAGACAGACAGAGAGAGACACACACAGACAGAGACAGAAATTGAGGGTATTAGAGAAGTCTGGAGCCTGCTCAGACAAACCCATGCCAAATTAGCCATAGTGGGGGTATTCACACCATGGAAATCAACAATGACACAAACACAAATCAGGATGATTGTTTGTTTTCCAGAGAGTTGGTTGCTGTATTACCAGCACATCCCTGGAAGAGATAGACTATTAGATAAAAAGAAAGGGGGGGGGGGAAGAGCATATCTGAAGAAAGAGAAAAGAGAGAGGGGAAATCTAAAAAGGAGAAAGAAAAAGGAGTGGATCTAAATTTGGAAGGAGAATTTAAAAAGTTGAGCTGTCCTAAATTTATCCCATTAAAGTCTTCCTTTTTAAAGTAAAGGGTTTTTGTTTGTTTGTTCTGAAAGTTGTATATTCTTCACTTTTTTTTTAAATCAGTAATAAGCAAGGGACCATGGAAAAAATAAAAAATGCCTTCAGGAGAAGCAGAGCCAGTCCTCTGGAAGTACAGTGAGTCTGGAAGGGTGAAAATCAGGCAGATCCTCTCTGCTCTGGATACACATTCCTGGTCTGACCAAGTTTTAAAAGCATTCCTTTTTCAACCTGAAGATAAACAGGCTGCCCACTCAGTCTGCTTTCAGAAACATTGGAGCATTAAGTTCAGTGATGTTCTTAAAGCCCCATGGAAGCTTCTATTCTTTAAGGATTTGATCTCTGTATTTAAAATGCAAAATCTCTGGTCATTAACACTTTAAACATTTACACCTAAGTTTGAATCACTAGCTGATTTTTTTTTTTTTTTTTTTAGATAGGGGAAAAAAGAGGATGGAAACATCTAAATGCCAAATCTGCTCATTTTATTTTCTTTCCCCTAAGTCATTCAGATCCCCCTCATTTTTAAATATCAAGGGATAACAAAAGGAATGGAAATACATGTAAACCCATAGAAAGCTGTTGATTTTAGTATCCAAATTACATGAGCAAAAAAGAAAGAAATTGTAGGTTCTTGGTTTGTTTCATTCTATTTTGTTTTTCTTCAAAGAGGCTGAGGAATTTTATCAAGGCAAGCATCAGGGATGGGGAGTGGGATAGCCCTCTCAAGTATTGTGCCTGTTTTCCAAAATCTCTCCTGACCTGGGCTCATTGAGGTTCCAGTCTGCAGGTAGAGACACCCCCTCCCTCTCCCCCCACCCCCCCAGTGAGGAATTAGCAAAGAAAAGAAGCCTGAAAATTCCTATGGCTGGAGCCAGAAGACTTTGAGAGTTTCCAAACGCCAAGGTTCTGTCTCCACTTTGGAAAACAAGGAGTCATATGCTCCAGGAGCCAGCTCTTGAATTGGGCTGTGTTCCCAGACTGAGAGGGGAGCACAAAAGAGGCCAGAACACTGTAGCTGACCATTTGGATTAGAACAAAAGCATCAGCACCCATGGCCATGGATTCAAAGGAGAGGATATCAAATCTTCAAACCAAAGAAAGCTCCTACCTCACGAAAGAAAGCTACACCAAATCTTATTTTCACCCTGGTATTTTGGGCTCTTGCAGGATAAGAAGTCAGAGAAACTTGTGTATTACTACCAAAAAGTCTGGAGTAAGAGCTACAGCTTTTGGTTTGCAGTGATTTAGAATCATATGAAGATCCGATTTCTTTGCTTCTAGGCTGGGCAGGTAAGCTTCAAACCAAACCAAAACAAAACAAAAAAGGATAGATTTTATATCTTCCTCTGCTAACCCATATCAATGTTGAATGACTTCTATATACTTTTTTTACCTTTTCTTTCTTGTTTTCTTTTTATTGTGGAAGCATAGTGCTCATGTTTACTTTGTTATTGTTTGGAGAGGTGCAGGGAATTCGCCATGTACATTGTTTCGTTTCGTTTTGTTTTGTTTTTTCAGTGAGTGTGTTTGGAGGAGGTGGTAACTCATACAAAGCCTGGTTTCACAGTGGACTGTAATAATACTAAACAATCGAACCTGAACCTTTGCTCCTGGCAAGCTATTTGGATTGTTTTGATGGTCTTTTGCCCATTCTGAGCTTGGCTGCTGCCCCGTACATCTCCAAGCACCCATCCCCCACCCCACCCTTGACTCCCACCCCATCCCCGCAGTCCAGCCTCCCTGTGTATCACCTCCTTCCATTTAGGTGCATGCACACGAACATGTTTTCCTCTCTCAGGCATCTACAAAGGCCTCCTTGGACCCCCATTCCACAATCCAAGCCCTTGTTCCCACCTATTCTGTCTTCTTCTGAACCCTCCTGGAGTACGTTCTCTCCTTTAACTCATTGGCCACCTATATTCTGCCTTGAGCTGCAATTTAATTCTGTCTCTATGTAGGTCTTATCATCTTATTTCCTTATTTATTTCTATTATGAGAACCTCAGTAACCATACACCACAGCTTGTGCATCTTTGGTACCTAGCATAGCACTATGTACATAGTGGGTCCGTAATGGACATTTGGTGAAAGAATGAAGGAAAGAATCAATTCATCACTCAGATAATCAAGTCTTTAACAAGTGGAGGAGGGTGACTATTTCAAAGATATAATTATTGTCTTTCACACAGTCTTTTGTGGAGAGAGTTTACCATCTCCGTGTGATTAGGGAAGTATTTCTCCCACTTGATTACTTATTTTGGGTGAATTTTACATCATTTCTTCACGTCTTCTCAGATTAGAGCAAATTCAATTGGCACCTTGATTTACACACCAATCAGGCTCTGCCTTAGTGCTGGATATTATGTATACAAAGAAAAGTGGGAAAGTCTTTGCCCTTAACAAATTCATGTTGTACTGTGGAAGATGGGAAATAAATTATTGCAGTCCTACAAAAAGACATGTAAAACGCACTGTTGGGAACAGAGAAAGGGACACTCTTCAGGGTATGCCTTACAAAGGGCAAGTGGGAGACTCTGAGAGAAAGGGTTAGTCATTTATTTTACATTCTTTCCTTAGGTGTAAATGACATAAATACATAATAAATGTATTATTTAATGAAAGAGGTCTTGACTGGTGGTTATACAATTTTAATTTTTCAAATATGTACCCAATATGTAAAAAGTGAGAGCACCCTGATTAGATTAGGAGAAAGGGACTTACTCCCCCTTCCTTCCTCTTTTTAGCCTTGACCCTGCAAAGGGATCTAGAAGAACACTTTAAAAACTATTACTCAAAGACTTGAGAGTGGACATCTAAAAATTCTATTACATCATGAAGACTGTGTTTAAAATTAGAGCATGTCCATGAAATATATCACTTGGAAAATAAAATCCTCCCCTCAGTTATTATGAGACTAAAATAACGTTTAAAAATTAATAAAATATATGGAGAAAATCCCTGTGATCATTAGGAAATAGAGGAATGAATCTCATAATCCCAAGAGGTGATATAAAGTAAAGAGTGAGTATATAATTACTTTGAATAAGATATTTGCAGATAATAACACTAAAATGGATCATCAAGGAATAGCTCCATAAGAATAGCCCTCCAAACATTGAATTTGATGCCAAGAATAACAATCATTTCTCGAAACGGGGGTATGACAGAGTCATAGTCCATGACTCAATGAACCATGTAGCCAACTTGGACACATTTTCTATGTTTCTGATTGCTCAGAAATTGAGAAATTAATATTACCTTGGGTAGAAACATGGCCACAGTTTTTTACCCCAAGCTGATACTTTCCTTCCTGCATGACGTGAATATTAAATGAAGTTGCTGTTTCCTGTTAAATGGAGTCAATCAGAAGACAGGCATGTATCAGTCACACAATAGTTTCAGTTTTTGTCCTCCCAAATCCCTCTCTGGGTCCCTTTCAAAGTTTTAGATGAAGAGTTGGATTGGGTTTGTACACAGTTTATGAGGTTCTAAAGGAATGAGAGTTGGCTGTGTTCTTTCTTCAAACTGAAATTAATGATATTCATCGGAAGGTGGTGTGTGTTTGAGATTTTGTGCCATTATCTTGTAATTAATAACTCAGGGAAAAAGGCATCAAGATGTCAGTCTGAAACTGAAAATTACTAGGAACAACTGCCTGTTTTATATTTTCCTGTTGTGTGGGGTTAAAAACAATAACAGCCTATATGGACTCTAGAGAAAAAGAAACAGAGTAACAGAGAAGACCATTGTTCTCTGTAGTACAAAGTGCCCAAAGGCTTGAGGAAGTGAAAGAAGTTGGGCTTTTTTTCTGTTTTGTTTGTTTTTGTGTTTTCCCTTTGGGCCATCTGCAAGTGAACCAGTCTAAATTGGTTTAATCAATCAATAGGAATTTGCAATTCTATACTAAGTGCAATGAGAGATAGTAAAAGACTATAAAATACAAAGAGGTATTCTGTGAAATTGAAGCATACATGAGGCAGGCTCCAACTGATCCTTTGATTCAGCTCTTAGGCATGTCCTCAAGGGCTGGGTTCCAGACATGTCACCAATTCCAATACTCCTCCAACACTAACTACCCGAGAGCAAAACTTATACCCCTGGTTAGAAATTATAATATGGATCTTTCGAATTATAGACTAAGTGATAAATGTCCACAGGTCATCTATAATAAGAAAAAAAAATCCTTTTTCAGGTAACTAGAAAAAGCTGCTCAAATGTCATGTTTCTTTGCCTTGTGTAAAATAACATCAACTCAATGGTGCAGGAGAGGAAGGTGTTTTCTCTACCTTTCTAGATTCTTTTGACTGTCCCATTAATTAAATTGACATAAGCCACATTAACAGGAGAAAAACAAATTTGATTACAAATATACAGAGTCCAATAAAAAATATAAGACCTGAAGACAAGCTGGTTCCATTGAGGCTGAGCTAAGGAATGGAATATTGGCCTAGGGCTTCAAAGGGGAAGGTGGCAATCCAATACAGGGCAAGTCGCAGGGCAGCCAGAAGAGCAGATGTTTGATAGTTAGATGTTTGCCTTGCCAGACAGATAGGTCACTTAGAGATAGCATTTATCTCTGACAATAGCTCTTATTCTGGGAAAGACCTCCACTGTAGATTCTTCAGGTAGTTAAGGGCAGGCAAAAGTCTCTCCTGAGCCCACACAGTCTTCATTGCCTTCAGCTCAAACTAACCCACATGCCAAGTCATCTTATCCCAGCAAGTATGGGAACTCCACTAGAGGCAGGACAATATCTTCCACTTTGGATTTCCCACTGTCCTAGGCACAGTGTGGTTTTGGGTTTTTTTTGTTTTGTTTTGTATTGTTTTTGTTTTTTATAAAAAGAAAGTTAATGTCTTGGAATGCCTGTGAGAGTTTTACAGAGAAAAACTGAAAGCGTGAAATAGGGTCTGGAAATCCCAATAACATATCCAACCAAGCCCACACCTATTGTGTGCTTTTATTATCAACAATTGCTTTAGATTCTGAGGCCCACTTTTATCTGAAAAAGAGGTGGTAAAAGCAGTGTTTTTATATCTCATCCAGTACATGTTTACTTGAAAAAATCTTTAAAAAATTGAACTGAAATAAAAATATACCTTTTGAAATTTTAAGACTTTTGGTAATCAGTTCGTTTCTATTTGGACTTTCAGACCAAAAATCTCTGAAGAGCTACCATAGTACAATGTGTATTGTAGACGTTGATTTTGTTAATTACTTCCTTTAGAGAAGATTTGGTTAATTTATCGTTGTTATCTTTTTATTTTATTATTCTATTATTGGCTAAATCATCAGAAAATCTGCGAGTGCACGAGAGAACTGGAGATGTATTTATTTTAATCAAAGTCTAAATAAGTTGTAAGTCTAGGAAAATAATACATACACACATGCACACACTTAAGATTTTACATAGAATTACTCATACATACAGGATGCCATATATTGTATCTTTGAGTAGTGAAAAGAGGAACCGACCTTTGGAAGTTCTATTGTCTCATTCCAGCGCTTGTACTCACTAGTCTTGTGACCTTGGACAACATCTCTCTCTGATCCTCACCGGTATGATAGGACAGATAAGAGACCATTTGGCTAGCTAACCATGCCCACATCCGTATTCAGTTTAAGTGTATATATATCTGTGTGAATCATCCTGGTTTCTGAAATCACACTTATGGAGAACAGATTTTGACTGAATATACTTTCGTTACCTGACTTTACTGCAAAATCCTAGGCTGTATCACTTCCTTCAAAACTAGAAAAATAACCTTTTTTTCCCTTTGACTCTTGGCATGACTGCTGGCGACAACCCATTGCTGAAGTGCTTGAGTAAATAGAGAATAAGAGATTTCTTAAACAAGTGAATTATTTAAAGCTGCATATGCAATGAGACTTGTTAGGCAAAATTTCTGCTCAGTAAGACCCCCCAGGCTCTTAAGAAGATATTTGATATGTAATTTCCTGAACTGCTTACTGTAGTTTTTGCATCTTATTGTTTATTTTGCACGAAATCGTATTGTCAGTAGGAAGGTTCCCAGAGAGAGTTTTGATTGAAATATGCTTGGATGAGCATTAGGCTTTATTTTTGTGTGTGTGCATGTAATAATATTAAATCTTCAAGTTATTGCAAGTTGGATATTTGCCAAGATTTGAATCAAAATGGTTCCTTTTCTTTTTGTGTGTTTTCATTATGTTTGGTTCCTATAAATAATGCACATTTTCTCCTTAGTTAAGCAAAAAAGATGTAAAAGTAAATGAAATGTATTTAATTAGTAAGCACAAGCATTTCTAACATATACCTGCTCTACATCTGAGGTAAGGAAGGGTCCTCTCATTTCCTTTGTCCCTATAGCTTCAGCCTCATTTGTCTATGGGTTTACCGTATTTCTAGGCAATGGCTCCTGGCCTCAAAGTCAACTCATTTCCAGCCAAAGGAGATCTTATACAGACCCTGTGTGTTCAAGTCAGTAGGTAAGCAGGTACCAAGCACAGGCGAGGGGTCCAGAATTGTCTTTGTCCCTATAGTGCAGCCAAAAGACATATGACCCTGCTCTTCCTGTTATAGTGAGTAGAAAAGGTTTTCACTTTATAAGACAAGTTTTCAAATACAACTGGCCGATAACAGTTGTAAAACCAAACATACAGAAGGTGAGAGATCAACTAGAGAACTTCCAAAACACACACACACACACACACACACACTCACAAACACAGAGAACGTGTTTCTAAAACATAAAACTTCATTCACAGAAAAATGAAATATTCCAAATATCCTTTTTCTGCTCCTCAACTTTTTTTTTTCTCTTTGCCTATCCTTTGATTTCCCTCCTTTTTCTCTCTGTATCTCCGTCTCTGTTTCTCTGTACTTTTCCTCTGTCGCTTTTTTCTTCACTTAGGAAATTTTTCAAAAGCCACAGTTTCTTAAGAATACAACTAGTCTGGTGCCTTTTTCTACCCAGTTTCTTGAAAAGAACTGAATTTTAGGTGATGTCCTGTGTATCCTACAAAAAGCTAATATGATAAAATACATTTCCTGGTGAGATTATGCTCCAGATGGTCTTAAACTGGCCTGAAAACTTAGAGCCCATTTTTGCAAGTGTGCAGAGAAGGTACAAGAAAGAAGGTGGAGAAAAGAAACTGTTGTCTTGTAAAGAGTTTAATTTCAAGTCAAGCTCAATTCCAGTATTTTCAGTTTCTCTGTTCCGTGGTAATCTATTTGCCTCCCTTTGATTTGGTAATACCCAGCTCATGATAAAAAGTATAGGCACTCACCTCGTCTATGGTGTGTCAGGTGTCTTAGTCTTGACCCAACCCACCTGTAGAATAGATAATACATTCTCTGGGAAAAGGAAAGATAGTGTGACCTGTTTGGGTCATGACTAAGCCACATTTAGGAACCTGCTAAAAACTCATAAATATTTTCTGAGTGATTGAGTTGTTAATTCACTAATGTCCTAATTATGAAGGTTTTTGTAATATGAGTAATGTAGGAATACATATACTAAGCCAAAGATCCTTCATCCTCTTCTATAGCATCCTAGGTAGACAATTAATTTCTAAGGAAACAAGAAACTCCCATCTCTCTGCTCTTTTTCCATAGTTTACAATACAATGGCTCTTTGCTCCTCCACCAGGAGGAGATAAAAAGTAATAACATCTTCACTTTAGCAGGGACCTCCAGCCCCTCACAGTGGCATTTCCTCTCTGGGAGTAGGTCAGTTTCCTAGATGACTTTCAGCAGGAAAGATACTTAAACAACAACCTGCTTCTGCTCTGGAAGGAGTGGAGAGTTTTAAAAATCATTTGAAGCAAAGTACACACTCAGTTTGTTGCTGGAATGAAAATACTAAGAAACAGAATGAATTGTGACCTGATTTGAATATTGGGCTGATTAGCTTTCAGGTGGGTTGTTCTTGATAAGGCTCTTCTCCATTACCCTGGTAATTGAACACCGCTCCAGTAATAAAGGCGCAAGGTTGTTGTCATCCAGCAACAAGCCAGGAAGAAATTAAGCACTTGGCAACAATGATGTACCTTGGAAAGTCCGAGTCTTCTATTTTGGGGGTCGGCCTGATTTCTCCTGGGATAAGATTCCATGGTAATTTTTTATTACGTGCTTTTCTTTCACTGTGAGTTTTAAGACTGTCTGAGTGAGCCATTCCAATGTTCTCATCTCCCGATCCCTCATTACTTAGAGCCAAAGATTTATTGTTCCCTACTTTGGAGGGTGTTGCTTGTATGCAATTATGCTGGCTTAATTGTAGTTCATTCTTCCCCATATATTGTTGTGTGACCTTGTGCTCACTTTATTGTGGGCTGTCCCTGTCAGGCCTAATCCCTGGAAAGATGTAAGTACATCAGAATTCATTACAAAAAGAAAGAAAAACACAAGTTGGGGTGGAAGAAAGCTCACAAAGGGGAGGCAGCTTAACCTGCTGCTACTGCCTTTAGAGACAGAAAAACAAAAACCCGTAATAAAATGGTCCCCAGCACAACCCTAATCCAGGTCTGCGACCCAGTCATCACCAGTGTCAAGTTCGATCATGGAAGAGACTGAAGTTAAGCTAGGACTAAGCTAGAAAAAACGGTAAAGCATGTGTCTTCCTGCAGTCTCTCATCCTTTTCTGTGCTTTTGTTTCTGGACTTCCTCTCACACCATCCATGTCTGCCCTTTGTCTCATTACACCCCACCCTCAGCCTCTGCCAGCTCCAGCACTGAGGCTTTTTTTCCAGCTATTTCTCCGTGACATCAAAATCGGATTTCAGGAAAGCGTCAGAAACGCATTCACTCTTAGGTGATTACCTGAATCTACAATGTAGGGTGGGCTCTCAGTGGAATTGCCAGGAGGGTCAGCGTTTCTTAAGCTTGAACATGAATTAGAGTCACCTAGAGGGCTTGTTGAAACTGTATTGTTGGGCTCACACGCCAGGGTTTCTCATTCAGCATTCGTGAGATGGGGACCGAGGATTTGCATTTCTACCAAATTCTGAAGTCATTCTGACACCACTGGTCTGGGGGCCACACTCTGAGAACTGCTGAACTAGTGATCTACTTGCTGTCTTCAAAGGTTAGCCTAATGCACACATGAAGCCCAGTGGGAGCACAGTGACCTCACAGCAGGCCCTCAGTCAAGCCTGGTCTTTCCTGGCTCCCTGGCTTATAATAAAGTTGTAAGCTTGCCATGCAGGAGGATGGCTCTCTGATAACCTCATTCACAACCTTGAAGTGACTTCTAATAGCTTGCTGCTCCTCCTAGAAATATCTGTGTTTCCAAAGGAAGTGACAGTGTTGGGTCTTGATATAGGAAAATAATGAATGTCTTGGGGTACGATTTAGTGACAGAAGAAGATAGGAGATATTTCTGGTCAGAGAAGACCTGACAAGTGACCTTCCTGTCCTGAGCCTGAGTTGTCACAGAGCAACATCTGGACTCTTTTACTCTCCTGTCCCATCACAGAGGAGATTAGATACACACCTCTCTGCTTCAGGAAAGGATTGGGGTCTCTCTTGGATTTTGTGCTGTTTAAAATGCTACATGATTGTCTCTCATTTAGATAGATAAATAGATAACACTTTTAAAAATATAGACTGATGTTCTGAATTTTTTACCCTTGCATAAAACTGGATTTCATGGTCTGTTTATTCTAGTGGACCTCTCTTGTAGTTTTGAAGCTTAGATTTACTCTTCTAATCTGTGTGGATGTGTTCTCCTTGAGTTTGCACGAGCAAGTTGCTGCACCGACTCCTCAAGTCTTTTGTGTGTCTCTGCTCTTATCTTCTTCCTTCCGAGTTTGTGTTTGTGCTGTTTTCCCCATCATTTCAGGTATAGTTAGCCTACATTGGTCCATTGGACTTGTCCATTTTGTTATTAAACTACTGGTGTTCCTGGACATGTAATCAAGGGGAAATTAAGGACATAGGGCATTGTGAGCTGATTTTTAGAGGACACTGAAGGCCTTGGTGTCTCCATCCTTCCAACTTATGTTTCTTAACTAATATCTAGAATTCCATGTGCCATTTATAGCTTCTATTGACGGGTAACAAGAAAGCCTAGCCGAGTGTTTGGCATGTAGAAGGTATTCAATACATGACTAAATAATGCATAAATGAATGGGTTTATTTATCCCAAGGCTTCCATTCGAAAGAAATTGCTTGGCCTTCTTAGACTGCTGGCACCTAAAGGGGGTTTCACTCACATGCCAATGTGATGAAGGCTCTAGGAGCCACTTTTTGATATGCAATGGTTCCTTGAGGGGTATCCAAGGTAGGAGGAGTGGGAAAAGATAGGGACTCGAAAGACACACTTTCAGATCTCAGAATTCACTTGCAGGCCAACATCTCCTGCAGTCCCCAGCTGTCATGATCTTGCTCTGGTTTCTGCCTCCCCTGACTTGAACCTCAAACTATGCCAGTTAGCCCCTCCAGCACTTGTTATGGTTGCTGAGTATATGATCTCCAAAACACTGATTAAATGCTAAATAGGAATTATATATGTGAAATTTCATAGCATAGCATCTGATCCATAAGGAGGCATTCAATACACACACTGTCTTCCCAGGATTGTTGCAAATCCAGTTTTTCCCTGGCTTTATGTTTGTTAATTGTCCTATTTCCAGTTTAATTTGTGGTCTACCCAGGGGAAAGTCCCAGGATTGAGCCTGAAGATGGGATTGGGGTAAGGCAGGAGGGGATAGAAGGTAGAGGCATAATGCGATGAAGACCAGCTAATTTAACCACCCAGAAGGCTACCAGACCCCACTGATGGACAAATGAAAAGCAGATGCAGATGCTATGCTAGGTTTATAAACAGGATGTGGGCTGTGGGAGCTCCTGCTTCAACTTCAGGAAGCTTCAGTGCAGAAATGATGCTTACCCTGTGTCATTCTCAAACACTAAAGAAAAGATCTTTTATGTACCTTCTGAGGTCATTCTTCTGTCTCCTTCCCACCCAATACATCATCAAATGAGCTCAAGTCCCACCCAGACTCATTACTTTAAACATCAAGCAAGTAACTCTACTCTCCCCTTTTCATCCTGCTCTAAGCTGTCTGGCCCCAATACTTCTATACCACAACCAACTTCTTCTCTCAGATGGACCACGCTCCCTTTCTCCTCTGCAGTTTACCAATAACAGCTCAGGTATTCCCCATCAGACAGCCTTTCATGATATAACATCTCCACTTCCATTTTATTGTTTTCTCCTTCATCTGTTAAAACCCTTTCCCACTGAGCATAGTATATTTTCTCACTCTCTTTATTTTCTTCCTCATTACTTTTTTATTCTCACTTTCATTCTTGCAATCATGATTCGAACAATAGCATAATCATTGTTTGAGATTTTAAAGTGTGGTTAGTGACATACCCGTTTTAAGGCAAGGACATCATATGATTTGAAGTGGCAATTAGGAGTAATCAAGAACCCCTGCCAATAGCATATAAACCCTTGAAAAGACTCCTAAGTCCCCTTCAAAAGATCTGTAAAATCATTACCTATTTTTTCATTCTCCTCTAATTAAAAAGACTTGCCTTAGTATTAGCTTAAAATATAGATAAAAAACATTTATTAGTATAAATTGTTTGAATTTTAGCTTTTTTTTTTTTTTTTGGTTCTACTGATTTACTAGCATTGTAAAGGTGTGGTATTTTATATTATATAATTTTATTTTACATTGTTTCATTTTGAACATACAGCCTAATGAGTTAACTAGGCATTGGAATACTCTCCCGGAAATCTCAATCACTATAATATTGTCCCAATGGAGGAACAGAAAAGATTTCCAAGCAACTAATCTATAAAGAAAATTGCAGAAAATAATCTATTAATAGTTGTATTCTGCTGAGCAGATAGAGCCAATTTTCGTGATATCCCTTTTGCCCTGATTTGATTGCTGAAAGATTTTTTTCTTAAAAATAAGGTTATATTTTATGGTATAGATATATTAATGATTTTGGACAAGTTGAGTATTAAAAAATACAATAAAAGCAAATAAATTATTGAACAAGAAACATCTTTGACGTCTTAGTTGCCAAAGATAAACTTACAGTTAGAATTCCTCATGTGCCTAGAAACAGGGAAGACAAATTCAGCATGAGCAATGGGTATTCAAATGTACTGAAGAAAACTGAAAACGGATTTTGAAATTTAATGGACAACATAGCTCAGAATAAATAATATGGTACTCGTGTCTCAAATGAAGTCTTCAGAATAGCTGTATAAATAACATCCACCAAACAGTTCCCTATCGTCTTGAGGTTAGATGTTCCACAAACCTTGTGGGAAAAGTAAAAACACTTCTGAGTGGAAGTTTTAAGGGCTAGTAAGCACAGTTCAACACATTCTCTTTTCCTCAGTTGAGGTGAATGGTAACATTTCTGTCTTGGCTCTGGAGAAGAGTCTCTAACTGACCTATGTTGTATATTTTATCGAATAGAAAATCAGCTTTGATTGTGGGTTTGCTTGTTATTGCAGCAGAAACTAGCATAGCTTGACTAACAAAAATGCTCATTTGAAATATAGATTTTGGGGATGCCTGGGTGGCTCATTCAGTTCAGCAGCTGCTTTCAGCTCAGGTCATGACCCTGGGGTCCTGGGATTGAGCCCCGCATCAGGCTCCCCACTCAGCAGGGAGTCTGCTTCTCCCTCTGCTTGCTACTCCCCCTGCGCATGCTCTCTCTCTCTGACAAATAAATAAATAAAATCTTAAAAAAAATAAAATAAGATACAGATTTAGGGAGGTGAATAAATAAATAAAATATGGATTTGGGGTCCTATACCCAACCTCTTGAATCAGAATGTGGAGCTGGTAAAGCCTAGAATTCTAAAATTTTTAGCAAAATCCTCAAATGTTAGCCTTCCTAAATTTTTAGAACTATTGGTGCATGGAGCTCTTAGCTTTTTAAGAAAAATCTATATAAAATATACGTCAGGTTCAAATGGTGAAAGGTCTTACATGCTAGACTCTGGACTTTGACTTCCATCTTAAGGACAGTAGAAAGACTGTATATAATTGAGTGTTCATGAGGTATGGCAGGAGAAAGTTTAAGTGTGAAAATAAAACAAAACAAAAACCATAATTTGAAGCTATTGCCAGAATTCAGGGTAGAATGTCACCGGGGCAGTTTTTCTAACTCGTTCCTTAATAATGAGGCTTTGAACACAGAAGAATAGCCTGTCATGTACACATACATGTTAGAGATAGATATGTCATGTTGGGGAGAATAGCCTACCTGGGAATTAGATTAAAAAGTTAAGGTATAAACTGAAAAACAAAATCTCATACAGTGAAATCTATTGGAAATTGCTTAAATAACCAATCCCTAAAACCCGAAATCTTGGATACTCAGAAGTATTGGATGACCCTTCATTTTTGGCTTTGTTTTTAGGCTGGAGGACTGTATTTCCTTGGGATAGTAGAAGCCATGTTACTGGGATAGATAAAGGGATAAATATATGAGAAAGAGACTGAGAGAGAGAGAGGGAGGGAGGGGGATAAAGGTATCTTGGTTTATATGTTTTTATACCTTGGGTTTTCCAAATATGTAGAGGGAAATTAAAGTATATTAATTATAAAATTAGTCATTCCACTGTATCCACAATGCACACTAAGCATAATTATGTGCAGCTTATAATAAATCTCTTCCTTCTTTCTAAACTCTCTTCTCTGAAATTCTATTCAGTTTGAGTGAAGCTAACCCACTCTCTATCTCATCCCTACTACCTCTATCACATTAACATTTGACTCGGGCTTGGCCAATTAGGGTGCTCCATTTCCTTTCCACAGTGATGGGTTCAAAATGGACGTAGAACCCACATGGGATCACCATGAGTCATGCTCCTGACTTTACTAAAGCCGTTAAGAGAGACGAATCTTCTTCACAACAGTGTTGATGACGTATTTTCCTAATGTGTTTTCTTTCTTTGCTGCATTTACATATTATATTCCCTGGAAAGGAGAGCATATGACATAGAAGAAATTCATCTCAGAAAGAAAGGGGAAGGAAAAAAGCCTTAGATTCTGGGAAGAGGACAGGAAATAAGAAGTGCATTGTCCTTGCTTTCTACCCCTCAAATGAGATTTGAAGGAGGGAGGAAATCCTTTTAAAAATATCATGAAATTTGAGGGCACAATCCAAAATAGGGAAGGCTTGCATCCTGCTTCCCATTTACAACTGATTCACACAGTGCTTAGAAGCAGCACGAGTACAATGGAAGAACATCTCGGGTACAAGGGAGCTGGCCCAGGACTGTGCATGTTCATACCCTCAGCCTATGCATAATGTAGAGTAAACCTTGGTGAATGCAACAGAAGGGAACTGGGAATTCAGAGCCAATAGCCTTGGTCATGCAGACAAGGGACATCCCTGCCAAGGCCAATGAAGATAGCATGCAAACCAGCCACCTCTATCCATCTCCATAAGGATTCGTGAGTTTGCCCTACACCCAGTCACCATTTAGGGTAAGAGAAAATAGATGGGCCAATTTCTGAGTTGAGAGAAATGTTTGAATCTCAAATTTGATTGAATGCTTTCTGAAACGTCTTGAAATACTCTAAAATAGACTGGTGTAAAGTGGCAGAGACTGTGGGGTTTTTTTTTTTACTCTTTTTTTACTTGAGTATAGTTGACACACAATGTTACATTAGTTTCAGCTGTACAACGTAGTGATTCAACAGCTCTATAAGTTATGCTGTGCTCACCACAAGTGTAGCTACTGTCTGTCACCATAAAACACTATCATAGTATTGTTGACTAGAGACTGTATTATTTTTAATGGGTGTGTGTAGGGTGGGAGAAAGTGCCACCTTCAGCATTAACAGAAACTCCAGAACAAAATGAGAGTAGTTATACGTGCAACATACTTTCATTTCTTTGCACCTCTGAGAGTATGTCATGTCTACCCTCTACAGCTATAACCTAGGATGCTGTGACTTTCTTTCTCTCATGTAGGAATATTGCCTGAGAACAAAGACCACAGAGAAGAAAAGTGATCAAGGGATGGAGAAAACAGACTGAATCCCAGTGACATCTTTACGAAACTGAGGGCACATCTGCCATTGGACTGCTCACGTTTGTGAAATAACACATTCATTGTTTCCGTCCAAGCTGGTTTGAAATATATTGCAATTTATTATAAAAGCAGTAGAACTCTCCACTAGCTGGGTTACCTCAGCCAATTACTTATCTTCTTTTTTTTTAAAGATCTTATTTATTTATTTAACAGAGACAGCCAGTGAGAGAGGAAACACAAGCAGGGGGAGTGGGAGAGGAAGAAGCAGGCCCCTAGCAGAGGAGCCTGGTGTGGGGCTCAATCCCAGAACGCTGGGGTCACGCCCTGAGCCAAAGGCAGACGCTTAAGGACTGCACCACCCAGGTGCCCCAAATTACTTATCTTCTTGAGACTCAGTTTTCTCAACTGCAGAAACACCTCCCAGTATTTTTAATGTGATAATTTAAACAAGATAATTGATGCAAATAATTTAGCATATAACCTCAATTGATTGAGTAGTTTTATCATTATTAATGATGTTCTTAGTCATTTACCAAGACATGTTTTCTAAAAGATATAACATTCCTTGCATTCTTCTGCCAAATACACATAACTTTTAGAAATATCTGTTGTTTCCTTTCTACTCTAAGTAACTATTTGGTTGATAAAGATCTGACTAAAATGCTGTTTTTTTTTTTCTTTCTATCTTTTAGGTCAATAAAACTTTCTGGTTACCATTCCTAGGTTGTTCCTCTTGGCTAAAAGACATTCTTGTTTTCTTGAGAGTTCAGTGTTTTTCCATATCACTGAAATCTGAAGTGCAGAAAAAAACAATTTAAAATCTTTTTTTTTTTTTTTTGGCTTCTCACTGCAGTAAAACATAATTTGGCTGAAATAATGAGATTCAATTGCTCATAAGTAAACTATAGCTTAAACAATGACAGTTGGGCAGTATTTGTTGTCAAGTCTCCTGTTTCAGAGGCAAGCTTTGTTATTGACTCATTTTTTATATATTTTCTACAGATTAAGAATTTGGGCAAGGGGGCCAAGAAAAAACTGCCGAAGTGCTAAACTGAATTCTTATGAAGTGCAAACTCTTGTACATTAAATTCTGATTTCCTTTTCAAGTACTTCTCAACCTTAATTTACTGACACGATCAAATATTTTTTGTATCATTTATTTTCCAGTTATACAGGTCCTAGGCTCAAACATTTTGATCGGCATAAATTCCAATTAAGTCTGATTATGTTTCTCTGGAAGAGTTAATTAAATTATTCCTTTTAGTGTTCTGGAAGGCAAATGCCAAGCCATGTGGATTGCAAATGACCTTTAGAACACTTAGAGATTTGCATGCGTGTGACATACTGGTTTACTGACATTCCCCATCCCTGCTCTCTTTGAGACATAGAAAGAGCAAGTAGGTTTCACTCAAGTGACACTTCTAAGTGAGGAGAGATTGTTTTCATCACCTCCAGTCTCCTTTTGTGAACCCATTTCTATATTTTTAAATGTCCTGATAATCTTGTCACTTGCTAGCCATTTTCTGGAGTGGTTGTGAAAGTCAGAATTGAGAATCTTTTCTGTAACATCTTTCTAGGAAAAAAAACCACTGTAAATTTGGGTAGGTAAACAGGGATTAAGAAACAAAAAGCTATTTATGGTAGATGAACGTGCGTCTGGGTCTTTGGAGTCCTTTCTTGCCTCCCTGAAAGGGCAACTAGACCTTGCTTTGGTTTCTTATTGACGTTTTTGGGCAGCCTCAGGGGTGGTGATTAGTGGGGGGGTGAGATTTTACTTTAGGAAGATACTGGCCTTCATAGGCAAAAGAACTGGACATGTCTGCAGGGAGGTGGAGAGAGTGCGGACATCCCTTTGGTACTCGACCCACTTCCACTGGCGCTGTGACCCCTGCCGTTGGTCCTTGCAGACCTCTACCAAGGCAAAGATTAACCGTCTTTTCCTCTAGTCTCTCAGAATTCAACTCTTCTCTGAGTGAAAGCTAACTAGTGTTGCCAATTAATTCCTTCTGCTAAAGTAAAATATATTTTTTTATTCAGATAATAATAGATGCTAATAATCTGTCTACTCTTCAAAGTAGAACACATTTTATCTTTCCGACATAACGTAACCCTCTTGACTATTCGGTGCAGTGATCACCCTCCCTGTCTGAGCCTCTCTAAGGCTTATTTTGTCCCATCTCGCTTAGGTGCTGCTTCGTATTATTACTCAGTATTGTTGTGAAGGAAATAGGCTACGTCGCATTTTTTTTTTTTTTTTTTTTTTACCAAATCCGGACTTACACTTTCAAATGATTATTGTCCCTTGGGCAATTATACAATTATTTTAATAATGCTGCTCTAGCTCAGAGGCTGTCTGAATTCTCCTTTTGGAATTGTCTTCAAAGCCTGTAGCACTTTTTAAAAAGATTTCGATAGTGGTAAATCTTCATCTCTTACAGATGGATTCAATTTTTGGAAATAACTAAAAGTCATTCAGAGCCAAGTTTAGTGAATAAGATGCGTGATCAAGCTGGGTAATGCAGTTTTTGGTTAAAAACAAGATCTGATTATAACCTAATGAGACATATGTACTTGTTTGTTCATATGCTGACACTCAGAGGGATTCCTAAACGGACGTCTGAATGACCTGTGGCAGTTTTCTTTAAACAGTTGGCCAGCCTTTGATGGTGACTAGATTCACATTGGAAACTCAGACACTGTAACCTAAAACCTCATTTATAGATGAAGTTACTGAGGCTGAGGAAAGTAGACTCGCTTGCCCAAATTCATAAAAGGAAGAAAAACAATGGCAATTGCAATAATCCAATAACGGAATAAGGTATCTTTGGAGGTGTGAATGATCACTCCTGAGTGTATTGATCAAATCAGAAGGATGGATTATTTATGTTGCAATACATCAGGTTTTTTATATTTTATAACTAGTGGAAATGTTAAGACTGGTTAGGATGGAATTCAAGGCACTCCCAAACTATTCTCTACATAAAATCGTGGAGGTGACATCTAGCTCCAAGAGTTGTCTTGAGTGGAGAAAAATCTCATTCAAAGTCATCAAACATCAACTTTAGAAGGAACCATGGAGATTATTTGGCTCAACTACTCACCTGGGGGTTGATCTGCTGCCGTATTGATCACATTCATATTCGTCTATTTTAAGCAGTCTAGGGATGAACAAGAGAACATATTGAGACATCCACCTGCAGCTCCATTTATTAAAATTTCCTTTCTTCCATTAAGCTCAACATTGTTCCTATTTCTGACCACTCTCTGACCACCAGATACATTCAGAATAAATCTAATCACTCTTCTATATATTTGAAGAAAATCATCAAAAACTCCCTAAATCTTCTTAAAGTTGAATTCTCTATTATCCTCAAACATCCTTCATATTAAGTAATTTCAAAACCTTATTTCCATATAAGAGACTTTTATAACTTGAAATTCTTTTAGGAATTTGATACATTAAAATTGTTATGGCATACCTTGGGGCAAAAAATAATTTCTCCATTTGTCTCAGGAAATATGCAGACTGACTGTGAAATTGGATAAGATTTTCCTTAAATGGGTATCATATCCTCTGTCAATGCAGAACATTCCAAAATGACCTAAAGAATTGGAGTCTTTTGAGAATTTTGCCTTGTCTTTCAGGGCTTTGTGTTCAGTAATATTGAAGGCCAGCCAAATCCTGACTCTGGCCTCTATTTCATAATATTTTCTTGGATTCATAGTGCCTCCTTTCCCAAACACTATGTTATTTTCAAAAGGCTTCATACTTCTGAAAATCTTTCACTTACAATTTCATTTGATTCCATTGCCTAAGAAAGTCAAGTGATATTACTTTTTTTTTTTTTTTCTTTATGGGTAAACTTAGAGTTGAGAAAGTGGAAGCCAGCTATCAGGGGTTGAATAAATTTTGTATTATTATACATGTTGTTTAGTAGACACTACTTGAAAAAAGGAAGGCAAAAGATATAGTAGGTGTAAACTGAAGAGGTTTTTATATTTTAATATTCTTGTTCTCAGAACTTTGTTTTGATACGGCATCAGGAATCTGAGAACGGGATACTGTTATGCAGAACCTGGTTTGAAAAAGCTATTCTAAAAAATGTTTGCATGTTCCAGATACTATTGCAGACCCTGAATGTGTATCAGTGAAGGAGACACACAAAACGTGCCTACTGTCCTCATGGAGCTAACATTTCTACAGGTGAAATTGTGGGATGCCTGCATGAATCAGTGATATTTACTATGATGTAAGCAAAACAGCATCATGTGCACCTTTTTATTGGGGAGCAAAGAGATTTCTCTGAAGAATGACATTTAATCTGAGACAGGAAAGATACAAAAGAGACAGCAATGTAAAGGTCTGGGAGAAGTACAGATAAATATGGAACATTTTATTTAGTTTTTTGGATTTTTTTAAATTAACACACAATATACTATTTGTTTCAGGGGTACAGGTCTGTTGTTCATCAGTCTTATATAATACCCAGTGCTCATTATAACACATACCCTCCCCAATGTCCATCACCCAGTTACTCCACATTTTAAAAATGCAAAAGGATAAAGGGAGAAGTTGTTTAACTTATTTTATTTATTGTCTTATTGCCATTCATCTACCTATTAGCTTCCTATGTACTCATTTCTAAGAACACACTGACTAGGAAGAGAAGGAAGGTTGCAACCACATCTGGTCATGCATGCTAAAATGTCATATTCAGCTATTGAAAAGTGCTTTATTTCTGATGGTACTGGTATCGTCTCTCTCAAGAGAAACAGATCCACATAATTTTTGGCTAAATTTTTTTTTCATATTCTATCTCTATTCTTGTAGAGACCCTATTTCCATGAATATCCCTGGCATTTAACAAAACCTCAAAGTATGTATTGCCCATGCTATCTCTTGACAATTCCATTATTGATGATTTCAAAAATTCTGCAATTGTGTCCTGTTATTTGGGCCTGTGATGGTTAATCGTATGTGTCAATTGGGTGATGGTGCCCAGATATCTGGTCAAATATTATTCTGAGGGCATTTTTATTATTTATTTATTTATGTATTTATTTATTGATGTAGTGTTCCATGATTCATTGTTTGCGTATAACTCCCAGTGCTCCATGCAATATGTGAGGGCATTTTTATATTAGATTTATATTTAAATCCATGGACTTAGAGTAAAGTAAATTGCCCTCCATAATGTGGTTGGGCCTCAACTAATCAGTTGAAGGCCTGCTCAACCCTGAGCAGGTGGAAATTCTGCAGCAGACGACTTTGGTACTTCATCTGCAACACTGACTCTTCCTTGTTCTACAGAAACTGCCTTTGGACTCAAACTGCAACTTTCTTGACTATTCGGCCAGACAGCCTCCTCCAGCAGATTTTAGATTCCCTGGGCCTCCACAATTACACAAGCCAATTCCTCAAAATGAGCCAATCCTATTGATTCTGTTTCTCTAGAAAACCCTGACTAATTCAGGACCATCCAAGTTGGAGCGCCCAACCCAGGTCTTCTCTCAGAAAAAGAGGCTTTTATCCTCATTTGTTCCTTCTGCTGACTCAAGGTAATCCATACTTGGACAGATTATAATAAAAGTTAACTCTTGATATGACTGTTAACATGTTACCATTTTCAATAGTATTTTTATTATGAAGTCCTTGGTGGGGAGGGCAAAGTCATACAGCAATGACAGGGCTGATGGGACCCAGGCTCCAGGGTCTGTTTTTGTTTATTTGTTAGTTTGTTTTAAATATACTTAATATTTTTATTATTATTTTTATTATTTATTTATTTGACAGAGAGAGAGACAGACAGTGAGAGAGGGCATACAAGCAAGGGGAGTGGGAGAGGAAGAAGCAGGCTCCCAGCGGAGGAGCCTGATGCGTGGCTCAATCCCAGAATGCCAGCATCACGTCCTGAGCCGAAGGCAGACACTTAATGACTGAGCCACCCAGGTGCCCCTAAATATACTTAATATTTTTAGAGCAGTTGTAGGTTCACAGCAATATTGAGCAGAAAGATACAGAGATTTCCCATATACTCCCTGCCCCGACACATGCATATGTTCTCCCATGATCAACATCTCTCGCCAGGGTGGGATATTTGTTACAGTTGATGTATTGGCACGTCACACAAAGACCATAGTTTACATTAGGGTTTATCTTGCTGTTGTACTTTGTACAGGCTTGGATAAATGTATGATGACATATATCCACCATTATAGTATCACACAGGGTAGTTTCACTGCCCTAAAATAACTCTGTGCTCTATTTATTCATTTCTACCTCTGCGACAACCTCTGTCAGACATTGATCTTCTCACTGTCTCAATGGTTTTGCCTTTCCAGGATGTCATATAGCTGGATTCACACAGTATGTAGCCTTTTCAGATCAGCTTCTTTTACTTAGCAGTATGCACTTGAGGTTTCTCTGTGCTTTTTCATGGCTGATAGCTCATTTCCTTTCAGCACCAAATAATATTCCATTGTCTGAGTGTACCACAGCTTATTTTTATTTATGCATTTGTCTTACTGAGGGACATCTTGGTAGCCTCCAAATTTTGGCTATTAGGACTAAAGGTGCTAAAAACAACCCTGTGCAGGTTTTATGTGAACATATGTTTTCAACTTTTGGAGGTAAATACTAAGGAGCACGACTGCTAGATCATATGGTAAGAGTATGCTTAGTTCTGTAAGCTGTCAGACTGGGGGCGCCTGAGTGGCTCAATTGGTTAAGCGTCTGCCTTCAGCTCAGGCCATGATCTCAGTGTCCTGGGATCAAGCCTGGAGTCGGGCTCCTTGCTGAGCGGTTAGTCTGCTTCTCCCTCTCCCTCTGCCCCTCCCACCCGCTTATGCTCCCGCGTGTGCGCGCTCTCTCTCTGTCAAATAAATAAATAAAACCTTGAAGAAGAAGAAGAAAAAGAAGATGAAGAAGAAACTGCCAAAGTGACTGTCCATTTTGCATTCCCAAAGGACAAAAAATGAGAAGTCCTGTTGCATCATATCCTTGCAGTACTTGGTGGTGTTAGTGTTCTGGATTTTGATGATTCTAATAGGTGTGTAGTGGTATCTCATTGTTGTTTTCATTTGCATTTGCCTGGTGAGAAACGATGTGGACCATCTTTTTATATGCTCAATTGCCAATTGTGTATCTTCTTTGGTAAAGTGTCTGTTAATGCCTTTGGCCCATTTTTTAAAAGGGTTGTTTGTTTTCTTATTACTAAGTTTTTAGAGTTTTTGTATATGTTACCAAATATAAATATATATTGGATAATATATTTTGCATTGGGTAATATAATAATATACGCTTACATTGGGTAATATACATATCACCCAATATACATATCAGATATGTCTTTTGCAAATATTTTAACCCAGTTGGGTGTCTTGACTTTTTGATGTTGCACAGTGTCAGTCCTTCAATTTTGTACTTGTCTTGCAATATCATGTTGGCCAAGGTCTGCTTTTAAATCATACCATATAGCCAATGCTTATCAAACTGAAGCCAGCCTGACTACAGCGTGTTTATGCAGAAAACAGAAAGGCTACTAATAAAAGTACTGCCCTTAAAATTTTAGGGCAAAGAGTTATGTTTTTAAGTGAGGTTTAATATTATTAAATCTAAGTGTATATTTAATGCCTGAGAATGCTGATCTATGTTCGTTTTCTACGTGACTGCATGGCTTAAGAGTGCGGGTTAAGAGGGTTTCTCTGTGGAAAGGGGAGGGAGGGTGAGGCCTGCTGATACCTCAGGGAGCAAAGATTCATAGAAGACGAATGACTTGTTTGAGATAGCTCAGCTAATGTGATGCCAGAGCCAAAGCTCCCGTGTTCTACTGTCCTTCCTTATTCTTTACTCCGCCATGGGAATGGGAAGCACTGGACATCCACAGAGTAGGCAATCAGTTTAAAGTATGTTTACTTAGAAGGTACAAACTTTTTATTTTAATTTTTTAAAAGATTTTATTTTTTTTTTTATTTGTCAGAGAGAGTGAGTGAGCACAAACAGGCAGAGCGGCAGACAGAGGGAGAGGGAGAAGCAGGCTTTCCATTGAGCAGAGAGCACAATGTGGGGCTCGATCCTAGGACCCTAGAATCATGACCTAAGCTGAAGGCAGACACTTAACCAACTGAGCCACCGAGGTGCCCCAGAAGGTACAAACTTTTTAAAAGACTCATACTCAAAGGGAAGAGCAGAATGCAGCCCATGCTGTTCCCAGACTAGCAGACATGTATGAGTTTTTCCTGGCATGCATCAAGAACCTTGTGACTTTGGATGGTAACAAAGCCTAAGGTTTTTTGATGTGCAGTTCCCCAGGACTGACCTCACCTACTTATAGTCACTTGTCTAATCAATCTTCACTGATCACCCGGC
The DNA here is from genome assembly GCF_002007445.2 of Ailuropoda melanoleuca. Classification (NCBI taxonomy): domain Eukaryota; kingdom Metazoa; phylum Chordata; class Mammalia; order Carnivora; family Ursidae; genus Ailuropoda; species Ailuropoda melanoleuca. Next base: position 73,353,884 of record NC_048231.1, read on the forward strand.
ACTATCCATTCCCGCCACACACAAGTTTTCAAAATGGCTAAGTGGAGACAAGGCTTTAAGTGGAAACATTGCTTATGTGAATCCTATTTGTTTCCTTAAGGGTAAGTGTTGGGTGTGAGATTGCATAATGATTCAGAATCTAGCAAATGGGCTTAACTGAGCAGAGAAGGTATTTTTATCCCAAGAGAGGTAAAAATAAAGATAAAAATGCAAGCTGAACTCTGGGGAAAGCTCTCTCCAGCTACATACCAATCTGTGCTACTGAGTCACAAAAATGCAGAACGAAAAATGATTTTCCAGCCTGGCCCAATTAGTTCATGGTAGTGGTTGGTACCAGATGTGAAATACATATAATGTGCTAGTCACGGTGGTAATTTTTACATGATTATCTCATGTAGTCCTCACAAAAACCCTAGGAAATTAGAATTATCATTTTATTTGTCTTACTACCACTTCCCAGTTTCCTGCTAATTATCACTTTCCTTTGGTGGCTGATATAGATTTCTTCCTTGAACACCCAGTGTCCCCATAATGCCTGGCACATGATAGGCATTCCGAAAATATTTAACAAATAGATCAGTGCATTGCTAATCTTTGAACTTTGTGATCTCAATATATTTAGTGAATTATTAGAGGGGATGGTTAAGTACTTGGTTTGGTGGACAAAAGTATCAGAATCTCTTCAAAATTAGCCAACTGTCTCCAAATACAGGTCCACCCTATGCGTTCTATCTTTCTAGAATATTAACCTCTCATGGTTGAGACATTTAAAGATACAACTTAGGCTCCAGGGAAGGTCCAGTTCTAATGGACCCTGATATGGATGGAACGTAGGTGCTTTATACTGTTTAAAAGTAATTGACTAAATGCCTTCTCTGTGCTCTGCCTGTATTAAGTACCATAAGAATTGTCAGAGAAGAGATGGCATGAGACGGGCATTTAAAGAGTGTATAAATAATTTGGAAGATCAGGTTTGCACAATTAAAACTATGATATCAATTCTAATGTAAGAAAGTACAAAAGTGTGCCAAATGTGTTTTGTAATTAAGGGGAGTTTCTAAAATATATCAAGACTATCAATCCAAATTTTACCCATAATTCAAGACCTTGAGGCTCACCTAGTTCATCAAGACGTTTTGAACTAATGTTTTTTTTTTTTTAAAGATTTTATTTATTTATTTGACAGAGATAGAGACAGCCAGCGAGAGAGGGAACACAAGCAGGGGGAGTGGGAGAGGAAGAAGCAGGCTCATAGCGGAGGAGCCTGATGTGGGGCTCGATCCCACAACGCGGGGATCACGCCCTGAGCCGAAGGCAGACATTTAACCACTGTGCCACCCAGGCGCCCCTGAACTAATGTTTTAATAAAAGATCTTTGCACTGTAGTGTTCATCCTTGATAGTTCACCTCTAGATGAATTAGTAAAAAAATCGAATGATTAACAAAATTTAATAACATGACTTAGAGTGTTTAAAATAAAACTGAAGAGATTACCACACATCAAAAAAAAAAAAAAAGAAAGAAAATAAGCCATTGGGCCAAGGGCAAGAGTTTAACTTACCCCTGAAAATTCTTTGAAAATGAATGATGGTTCATGAAGAATCCGTGTTTAACCCATGGCATTATATGTTCCCTGGGGCACATAAATTCCTTTTTGGATACTTAATTTAATTGTGTAAATTTCTGAAATTGACCTATCTCTGGCACCTTTGGCCAACCTCTAAAATTGTGTGAAAAACTGAGCATTTGTGGTTTGGTTTCCTCCTGAAATCAAGCTCTTTGGTTAGTCTCTGAAGTCAAGGGCACCACAGAGATTTTGTGAATTCTCCTGAGCTTTTCTTTTCAAGCTGGAAATGGCAAATCATATCATATTTCATGAATGTTATGAACTAACATTTATTGAGATTCTAATGTACCTCACACTTCATAACTAAGGGATTGCAAAAAATGATATGATCGGTAAACTTTGAGAAGCTCACATCACTGGACTTTAGCCAAACAATTTACAGTATGGGGCAGTAAGTTATTATTGACAGTGGGTCATGAGAACCCAGAAGATAGAATGACTCAATGTCAGGAGAGCTATTTGAAATCTCAAAAAAATTCTAGAAGCATATTATGATGACTCTCAACCCCAGTGGTTCTCTCTAGGAGTATTTCACTGTATCCAGTGGAATAAAAGTTCTGATTTTCAGATAGTCAACACAAATATATTACATACATTACATACCCACTATGTACCAGGCACTGGGCCAGACTTCAGGGATAGAGAGTTTCAAGGCAAATGATGTCACTGCCCTCTTCAACCTACCCTATGTAAGACAGTTAAACACACATTATTTAATCAGAACTGTGGTGACTGTTTTAAAAAAGAAGTAACTGCACAAACCTGACTTAGTCCAGAACGTCAGTAAAGTCCTTTTATGAACTGGAGGAGATGATAATTGAGCTAGGTACTAAAGCTGAATAAGAATCGGTCAAAGTCAGTTGCTAAGGAAGAAAGTAAGGGAGTGGTAGTAGGAGAGCCTAGTGGAGAAAAAGAGAGAGTAAATTTGAGGGGAAAGATGATCCAATTCCTCACTAACTCTTAGCATGGATTTGTCTCTGCTGTCATTTACCCACTCACATTGTCTCTGCTCTCAGAGATGGGTCCTGGTTTAGATGAGCAAGGAAGTTACAGTGAAGCTATTTACCCACCAACCCTGCAGATGTTAAACAGAAACTGTAGGAAAGAAGTGGTACATGTTCACAAAAATAAAGAGTGAGAGACACGTGTTGGTGTCCCAAACTACCCACAGATATTTTCCCAGTAACACCAAGTGATCTCATAGAATCAATCCTAGATGCTAGGAATAGAATAGAAAGGCACCCTACAAACGATCAATTCTATTAGTTGACCAATGAAAAAAATAGGGGAGCTTAGATAACTGCCGTACACAAAACCTATTCATTCTCAAGGCAGAGCTGAAACTAGCAGCCATATTTCTTGTATTTTTCATTGCATGTACTGACTGGACAATGTAACTTTCTGAGATGATAGAAATGTTGCAGAGCTGCACTGTTCAAGGTAGTGGCCACCAGCCATAACTGGTTATTAAGTATTTAAATGACTGATTATTAAGTATTTAAATGACTGAGGACCAATTTTTAAATTTTCTTAGAACTTTAATAAATTTAAATGTAAATAGCCAAACGTGGCTTAGTGGCTATTATATTGGATACCGCTGCCCTAGAACATTCACCTTATTTAAACTAAATTTAAAATAATAGGGTTTTTTCTATTTTAGGGTAAATGAAAAAAATCAGATTCATTCACAGGACTATGTAAGACTGAAAGGAAAGAGAAACCATGCAAAGACTACTACACATGTTCATATTATTTTTAGGTCATGTCAACAGAGACCATAAAAATAGCCACTTATGGCAACTAATTTTAGCCCCATCAACAGTGAATTTCAATCACAGTATTTAATTGGCATGTGACAGACAGTATATATATTTAAACTGTTCTTTTTTTTTTAACATATGTGTGCATCTATGAAACCATCACCACCGTCAAGATAAGAAACATATGCATTACTTTCAAGTGTTCTGGTGTCTCTTTGTATTCTCTCCCATCTGCCAGTCTTCATTTCCCCTCCCCATCTTCTCAGCACCTAGATGGCCACTTCCCTGTCTCTGTTGCTATAGATTAGTTGGTTTTTCCACAATCTTACATAAACGGAACCCTACAGAAGGTTCACTTTCTTGTTTGGTTGCTTTCACTCAGAATAATTACTTTGAGATTCATCCATGTTTCCACATGTCATGATCGTTTCCCACTGTATGGATATATCACAATTTGTTTATTCATCAGCTGATGAACATTTGGGCTGTTCCTAGTTCTTGGCTACAAAAAATAAAACTGCTATGAACATTTGTGTATAGGTCTTTACACGAATGTATATATTTCCTTTTGCAATTGTATCAGTCCTTGCTTTCCATATTCTGAGACTTTTTAGTTAACTATATAAATGTTTATACTTGCTATTTCCTCCTACTTAGTTGACCCCTTTATTATTATGAAATAAGTCTCTTTATATTTGATAATGACCACCTTTAACATGGTGTATCTTTATCCGCCTTTCTACTTCTAACCTGTTTGAGTTATTAGAGTTAAAATGGGTTTTTTGTAGGTGGCATATAGTTTTGTGTAGTTTTTTATCCAACTAACAGTCTCTGACTTTTAATTGGGATGCTCAAACTATTTCTATTTATGTAATTATAGATATAATTGGGTATAACTCACTATTTTGCTATTTATTTTCATTTGGCCTATATGCTTTTTGTTCTCCTTTCCTCTTTTTCTGCTTTTGCTTGCAATAATTGAATATTTGTTTATGATTCTATTTCATCTCTTTTGTGTCTTATTAGCTATAACTCTTTGTTCTGTTACTTTGGTGGTGGTGGTGGTTTAGTTTATCTTTAGAATTGCTTACCTTAAAGTAGTCTTCCTTCTAGTGATATTATACCACATAGCATAACAATATTTCAGCTGTATAGTTCCATATCTTGCCTTATGGACTTTAAATTAGTTTTGTCATATATGTGACTTTTACATATGTTTTTATTCTATAACATATTGCTCTTATTTTTGCCTTAACACAGTCCAGCACACTTAAGGAGATTCAAGTAATAAGAAGTATTTCTATTTATCCAACTAATTATAATTTCCAATCTTCCTTATTTTTTCTTTGTGTAGAATAGATTTTTCTTCTGCTTATAGAACTACCTTTAATGTTTATTACAGTCTGGGTATGCTGTTTGATGAGTTCTTTCAGCTTTGTATAACTGCAAAAGTCTATTTCTCTTTCATTTATGAAGGATGTTTTCACTGGATAAAGATTTCTAGACTGAGGGTACTTTTTCTTTTAGTATTTTAAAGATGGTATTCTTCTGTCTTCCCTCTTGCATTTGTTGCAATAAGTTTACTGTTCTCCTATTCTAAACATTCCCTCCACCGCATTCCCCTTGTCAGCTACTTAAGATTTTCTCTTAATTAATGGTTTTGAGCAATTTGGTTATGATGTGACTTGCTAGCTTTCTTCAATTGGGGGGGAGGGGTCTGGGGTTCATTGAAATGCTTGGATTGTGAGTTTTTGGTTTTTATCAGATTTGGAAAATATATGACCATTATTTCTCCAAGTATTTGTTTCTTTCTGACTCCTTAAGGGGTTCTGATTATAGCTCACTATTCCCCAGTTTGTTTTTTCTCATGGTTCTTGTTCTCTCTCTCTCTTTCTGTTTCATTTTTTCATCTTGGAAAGTTTCTTTCCTTTTTTACTTTTATTTCTTAAGATTCCATCTGTTTATTTGACAGAGAGAGAGAGCACAAGCAGGGGGAGCAGCAGAGGAAGAAGAAGCAGCAGCACCCACAGAGCAAGGGATCCTGATGCAGGGCTCGATCCCAGGACCCCGAGATCATGAACTGAGCTGAAGGCAGATGCCTAAGTGACTGAGCCACTGAGGCATCCCTCATTTTGGAAAGTTTCTACTGTAATGACTTTAAAACTCAATTTCTTCTGCAATGTTTAGTCTGCCATTAATATAATTTAGTATATTTTTCCTTGTGGGTTTTATAATTTTCATCTCCACAAGATCCACCTAGGTTGTGTTTGTATCTTTCTTGTCTGTTTAACATGCTGCTTATTTCCTCCTGCCCCTTAAACATGTGACTGTTTTAGTGTCCTGTTTTACTGCTTCCTTCATTTGTGTAATTTCTGGGTCAGTTTCCCTTGCTTGATTTTGATCTTTGTTAAGAATTTTATTTTCTTGCCTTTTTGCATGCTTAGTAATTTTGATCATACACCAGACAGTATAGACTTCAACTTGTTAGGTGCTGAATATTTTTGTACCCCTAATTTCCTATAATGATTATTGAGTTTTATTCTGGGATACAGTTAACTCACATGGAAACATTTTGATCCTTTCAAGTCTTGCTGTAAAGATTTGTCAGGTAGGACAAAAACAACATTTGGTCTAGAGTTCATTTTTATTTGCTACCCAGGCAAAGCCCTTCTCTACCCGCTGCCTGGTGAATTGTGATGAGGAATTTCACTGGTGGGTACACAGACTATGTCCAACCCCACATGAACTCTATGTGTTGTTCCTTCTAATCCTTTGGAGTAGTTTTTTCCAGCTTTAAGGGGGTTCCTCACATTCATGAGCTGATCAGCACCCAGCTTACTACTCCAGGGGCTTCCTCTACAGAGCCCCAGGAGTTGTCTCTCCATATAGTTCTCTCCATAAAATGCTTTGCCCTGCAAACTTCAGCCACCTGTATTTCCTGGGCTTCCAGCTCATTACCTGCACTCAAGAAGTCCACTGAGCTCCCAGGGTCCCGTTGCCTGTGCTACAGCCTGGAAATTCTCTCCTGGCAGGAGGCAGGGACCGTCAGAGGGGTCAGGCCCCTTGATTCTTATATACACTCTTAACACGCTCTCCTTCATAAGTTAATGCTCAGTATCTTGAGAACCATTGCTTCATATATTCTCTCTATATTTTAAGTTGCTTCAGGTGGAAAGGTAAACCTAGTTGCTTATCACTCCATCCTACCTAGAGGGCAAAGCATGCAGATCACACCTTTTTTTTTTTTTTTTTTTTAAGATTTATTTATCTGTTTGACAGAGAGATAGCCAGTGAGAGAGGGAACACAAGCAGGGGGAGTGGGAGAGGGAGAAGCAGGCTTCCCGCTGAGCAGCAAGCCCAATGTGGGGCTTGATCCTAGAATGCTGGGATCATGACCTGAGCCAAAGGCAGACGCTTAACGACTAAGCCACCCAGGGGCCCCGAGATCACACCATTTTTTGACGTGACTTCTTGATAACCCTCACCCCACTTGGCTCACAAATAAAATCAACAGAATATCAATTTTGTTTGCTAATAAGTTGCTGTGTTTTCCATCAATTTGTTAAAATTTTGTTTGTTTGTTTGTTTGTTTTGAGTCTGCTAGACAATGAGACTGGTGTCTGTTGATAAAGAGCCTTCTTTTTTCCTCCTTTCCTTCCTTCCTTCCTTCCTTCCTTCCTTCCTTCCTTCCTTTCCTTCTTTCCATTATTAGACAAAACTGTAACATAAGGTCAATGGTAAAAAAAAAAAAATTAATGAATGACTAATGTATTATCCAACTTAAAAAATACCTTTATTGTTCTAGGAAAATGAAAAAATTGGTCAGACAAGTGAACACTTTAGAGATAAAGGAGGAATATGATATGAGGAGTTTAGACTGTAAGAGGCCTAAGGTAGTGGGAAAGATGGACACCTAAGCCCTAATGTGAACGACAGACTTCAATATTGCTAGGTACACAAAGCTTGGAACTTGACTTACATTATTAAAAAATCCATAGTACAGTGAAGTACTTTGTAAAAGGATTTACCCCCATGAATTTCACATTTCCCGAGTCACAAGTTCCTATAGTGCATAGATGGAATCCAAAAAAAGGTTTATTAAATTGGTTTTGATCTGTGTTGGGAACTCTTTTCAACCTTAAAATCTCTCCAAATAATGACTCTCCTGTTCTTTATTATAACAATGCCTTGAAAGGTAAGAAGGGAATAAGTCACTCACCCTTGGTCCTTTCTTCTTGGGAAGTCTAAAGAAGTTGCTAGTCCTTGTTCACTCTGCCTCTTGCGAAATATTACCTCAAGGCACTCCCGTTCTAACATTGCTCCCACCTTCTACCAATATTGCACATTTTGTGGTCGTCAGCATGTGCATGCAAATACAGTGGGAGGAGACGTGTGGAAATGATGCTCAGCGCCGCTCCTCTTGGCTTGCTGAATAGTTTCCCTGGGCAAGCTGAGGATCACTGCCCTCAAGGTGGTTTATTGGTCTCCCTGGACTATTGTTATTGTGTCCCCGATAGGTGTGAATTCTCTGATCAGCTGGGGAGGAAAATGGAAATCATGGCAGTTTATTGTATTCCATTCATCATGTCATGCTTGTTAGCATGCTGTTTTATAGCCACATTGCTCCACAGTAGAACCATTTTAGTGTGCAAACTCTACATTTTTACTTTAATTTGCAACAGATATGATATAAAGATAAACGAGTTTATTTTTCTCATTCACCAACAAGAATTGTCCCCAGTAGTTTACAGGTGATCAATCAAGATGGGACAGGAATCCTCCTGATGAATATTAAATATCATATTTACAAAGAGGGAAATGAACTAATGAGCAAACACTACTAACAAATGTTCAATTTCTTTCAACTTTTTTTTTCAGAGAAAGAGAGTGACAGTGGGGGGAGGGGCAGAGGGACAGGGAAAGAGAGTCTTAAGCAGGCTCCACCCCACAGAGCTCCATCTCACCACCCCAAGATCATGACCTGAGCTGAAATAAAGAGTGGGTCGCCCAACTGACTAAGCCACCCAGGCACTCCAATATCACTCACTTTCTAACTTTCAGGGTGACATGGGTGAGTAGCCATGGACAGATTCTGATGCTTCAAAGACCAATCGTTGCTTGCTTTCTTGAACAGCCAATGGGGACGGGGCTCATCACTTTTCAAAAGGTGCCATCTGTGTCATATGCCTCCTGGTCAAGGCCCAGTTGAAACCCTTCCATTCTCTTCTTAAAGGGCTGCATATTTTTGTGAATTTCAGGGAAATTGATACTGACAGATCAATCCCTTTCCCCCATTAAAAAAAAAACGAACAAAAAAGACAGCTTAGACATCTGCTATTCACCTTTGTAATTGCTTTCAAAACCATTACATCAGTCAAAAAAAGTATTTATGATCTGAAATGTGCACACCAGGCAGTATAAACTAAAAGTGAAGTAATACCCATTGCGCCTCTCATCTTAAGCAATGTAAAAGGCAAGAATAGTTACACACTTTTGGCAATGAGTAGCAATGATAACAATGTATTGAAAACATATTATTGCCAGACACTGCATTAGATATTTTAAATTTATCCTTAATCCTCATAGGGAGTTTTAGAGTATGGATAACAATCCTCACCTTAGAAATGAAGAAACTAATTAGTAGCGGTGGTTAGGTAACTTGCCCAGTCACACGGTCATTGAAGAACTGGAATACAAATTCCCTCTGTCTATTGCTCACATATAAATTCCACCTCACCACAGTAACTCTTTGTATTAGTTTCCTAGGGTTGCTGTAACAAGGTGCCACAGCTTGGCAGCTTAAAAAACAGAAATTTATTTTCCCACATTTCTGGAGGTTAGAAGTCTGAAAACATGGTGTCATCAGGGTTGGTTCCCACTGGAGGGGCTGAGGGAGAATCTTTTTCCTGCTCCTTTCCTTGCTTCTGCTGGTCGCTGGTAATCCTTGGTGTCTCTTGTCTTCTGGATGTCTAACTCCAATCTCTGCCTCTGTCTTCATACAACATTCTCCTTTATTTGCGTCTGTGTCTGTTCTCCTCTTATAAAGCAACCAGTCATCTTGGAGTAGGGCTCATTGTAATGCAGTCTGACCTCATCTTAACTTGATTACATCTGCAAAGACCTTCTTTCCAAACATAGTCATGTTCACAGGTACCGGGGGTTAGGATTACAATATACCTCGGGGGGGGGGAACAAAATTAAACCCATAACATTCTTCAAATATGTTTTATGTTGCATTCTTCAAATTTATGGTTAAACTGAAAAAATGTAAGAACTCTTTGAAACCCCAAATCTCACATGTAATCAGTGCTCAATAAATTTGTGATGAATATCATTACTTCCATTAACACAACAAATTCATGCACTAGAATCTGAAATTAGCCCTAACATATCTTCTAAATCTATGACTGTGAAAGGAGATCAAAGGTTTTCCATTGAGGAAAAAATTTAGCTTTATGCCTATGATTCAGTCCCATCACATTGCTCTAATTATTCAAAAATAAACAAACAATTTCAGACTAGACTCTGCCCACATGAAATATTATAAAGACACACTCAAGAGATAGGTACACATATAATTATATTATCACAAGACTGACAAATACTATAAAGAAGAAATACATTGCACTGGTTACAATGAATAAGGGTGCCAGGGTACAAACTTTTATCTAATTGAAGAATAAATTTGAAGGGAAAAAAGAATGAACTTTGGCATGAGAGAATATAGTAACTTAAATATACACAGGAATTTGAAAATAATCTCTATAGAATACCTCAGCAAAGTTTATTAGTACAATTAAATGTATCTCCTGACATATTTTTGATGATTTCTAACAAACTGAACCATTACAACTTCACAAAAGCCTCATATTGTTGATTTCTTGTGCAATTAAATATCTACCCAAAGGGTTGTTTTGGTTTTGTTTTCCTTCTACAGATTGATTGTGGCTTTAAATAAAATGTGATAGCAATGCAGATGTAAGCTCATGTTGGATTTTTGACATCCTGAAATATAGCAAAGCAAAGAAAAAGGGCAGAAAATAGGGGGCAAACATGGCATTTACTGTTAAGTAGGAAGGACTCTGGATTAAAATATGCAGCAATGCCAAAGGCATTTTGATCTTATTCTGTGAGCCTAAAAATGAGTGTGGTTGAAACAGATTATCACTAAAGACTCTTTCAGCTTAAATATTGCATGACTAAAGTTTAATTATTCTAATTAAAGGACATACTATTTGTTTATTTATTTATTTGTTTATTCATTTATTAATTATTGAGAAAGAGACCAAAGGAGAGTGGAGGGAGTGAGCAGTTCGAACATGGAAGGTCCTCAAATTTAAAGAGAAAGGTTGGGACTCATCAGCTGCAGCCAGGAGAACGCAGAGCGATTAGGGGCGTCCTTACAGTCAGGGTCCAAAAAAGGCAGGCTCTACCTCAGGTACCACAGAAAAAACTTGTTTGTTGTGGTTGTGATTTTGTTTTAAGCACACTACACAGCAGATGTTCCATTACACTGCTCTGTCAGAATGTCTAAATAAAGAGAATGGATTCTGCTCTTTCCCTTGCTATCTCAATTTCAGAAGTCTTAATTAGGACATTGGAGTAGAAGTCTATTTTCTGTGTTTGAGATGGAATTATCATGAAACCATTCCCAGAGGTCCTCATACTCAACTCAGCTGCTAAGGAATACTCACGCCCAATACACACTTTGTTGCAACATGAAAGGCATCACCTCATCCCCTGGCAAAGGAGGTGTCAAAGCCATGAGGTTTCATCTAAATAGTTTGTCATGTTCCTGAAAGTCCATGTGTATTATCACTGATTTTGTATCCACAAAAATGAGAAACATGATAGGAAGAGTTTTTCCTTCAATGTGTTAGTCTGCCAGCAATTGGCTTACATTACATTAACTTTTAAAAAAATTATTAACATATAATGTATTATTTGTTTCAGGGGTACAGGTCTGTGATTCATCACATTGCATTCACTTCCTAGAACTAAAATGAAATACAATGAACGATTCCAATCCTAGATATGTTTAATTCAAAGACTATGTTCACATCTCATTAGGTGGTGACTTTTGTGAATGGCTCAGAGTATCAAATAAGTAGGAAATGGGGAATTTGTTTCAAAGTAACTTAGCCACTCCAAGTCTGTGCTTTCCCATTCATAATATGGGGAGATTCAAATGATAATACAGTGAATTCTGTTTCAGGGATAGAGCTATTCAATTAGGTTTGCTCTATTAGATTATTCTAATTATCCCATGTTCTAACAAATAGTACCATAAATGTGGAGTGTTTCAACAATTGTTCTTTTTTTAAAATTTTTTTTATTTTTAAATATTTTATTTATTTACCTGACAGAGAGAGAGAGCACAAGCAGGGGGAGCAGCTGGTAGAGGCAGAGGGAGAAGCAGTCTCCCTGCTGAACAGGGAGCTCCATGCAGTGTTCGATCCCAGGACCCTGAGATCATGACCTGAGCTGAAGACAGAGGCTTAACTGACTGAGTCACCCAGGTGCCCCTCAACCATTGTTCTTATACTATGGAGGTAATGGAGTTAATATGATTATAATCATTACTGTACCATAGTTTTCCAGCAATTCTTCTTTATTGTTTATACTGCTCAAATTTATTTTCTGCCAGGCCTGACTGGATGATACAAGTCTGACTGATTATTTTTTTAGAGGACATAGCCTTGAATGTATAGACTCAGGAAAGGAGTTACTAGTTTTGTAATCTCTACGAGGAGTCACACCCCTGCACACTGCTACCTAGTCTTGTCAAATTCTAAATACATATTCATGTTTGGGAATCAGGAAGAGTAGGAGCGCCTGGGTGGCTCCGTCAGTTAAGCGTCTAACTGTTGATTTCGGCTCAGATCGTGATCTCAGGGTCCTGAGATGAAGCCCCAGGGTAGGCTCTGCTCTGGGCAGGGTGAAGCTGCTTAAGATCTTTTCTCCTTCTGCCTCGGCCTTTCCACCCCACCCCATGCAGGCGTGTACTCCTGTGCACGCTCTCGGTCTCTTACTCTCTCTCTCAAAAAAAAAAAAAAAAAAGAATCAGGAAAACTAAATCAAAATTCCCAAGAATCCTCAAGAATTCTTGAAGTCATAAGATACTCTATATTTTTATAACTATTTACATATTTAATAATTATAGTGAGCCACAATAATAATAAGCAAGGAATCATTTTTCTATGACAGAGTTACATAAAACTTTAGAGAATTTTCCTCTAAAAAAGGGAAAAGATACAATAATCAGTGCCTACTTTATTATTATGAACCAATATATAGTGAAAAAGTATATATTTTAGTAACATAAAATGTTATCTACCTGACATTGTCATTTGATAATAGGAATAAATAAAAGAAACAATGATTTACACCAAGTGTAGGTAAAATAAAGTAATTCAAAACATTGAAAGACATACCACAAAAATTTAGAAGCTATTCTTAAAATTGTGAAAACGTGTAAAATTCCCTGCTCCGTATTCTTGGTCTTTGCATGTGATAAATGTTGCAGATGTGGAAAATCCCTTCTTTTATCGTTAACACTATCGTTGAACTATTGAGAGTGAATTCAAAAGCGTCTTCATATTGTTTCATATAAACTCTGTATTAACTTCCTATTGCTACTGTAACAAATTACCACAAAATTATTGGCTTAAGACAACACAAGTTTATTATCTTACAATTTGTGGATCAAAAGTGTCACTGGGGTAAAAAGGCATCAGGAGGGCTGCATTCTTCCTGGAAGCTCCAGGAGAACATCCTTTCCTTAGCCTTTCCCAGCATCGAGAATCCACCTGCTTTCTTTGGCTAGTGGTCCCTTTCATCATCTTCAAAGTGAGCAATGAAGCATTTTCAAATCTTTTCCTCTCTGACCTTCTGCCTCCCTCTTCCACTGTTTGAAGACTCCTGTTATTAAATGGACCCACTTTTATAATTCAAGTTAATCTCCCCTTCTCAAGATCTTTAACTTAATCGTACTCGCTAAATCCAGTTTGCCATATAAGGCAACATATTCCCAGGTTGTACTGCTAGGAAGCAAGCATCTTTGGGTGCCATTATGTTGCCTACTACAAAGCTCATTTCCTTATTTAATGATAAAAGCATTGGGTTTGCTTTACAAAGAACTGTAGCTTATTGCAAATATTCAAATACTAGCTAACATCATTGGGCAGTATTTAATAACATAACATATGGATCTCCTACCATCATTAAGAACACCACACCAACTCACCTGTCAACATTGCCAATTTAAGGATTTATTTTGCTTCCTAAATTTATTTCTTGGAACATCAGTTATAGGATTTGTATAATACACAGAATGCATGTAAACTTATTAATGTGTGTTTTATTTACAAGAATGACTCATCGTTTACAGCAGACGGGCCACAAACACATACTTATAAGATAGTGTCAGCTACAAGAAAGAAGATGGATTATATTGTGACCACTTCTCTCCTATGTGCTCCTGTCCTGACTCCCAGAGATGGCAACATTATTCTTCTCCTGCAAGTCTCTGTTTCTTGCTCTTGTTTTGAATTGATATTAATTAGCAGATTCCTTTGAATTAGTGAGGTCTCAATGCTGACTGTTAAATTTTAAATCTCACAAAATTGTAGTACTTTTTCCTTTTTTCCCAACTTTTTTTTTTTAAGATTTTATTTATTTATTTGAGAGGTAGAGTAAGGGAGAGATGAGCGGGGGGGAGGGGCAGAGGGAGAGAGAGAAGCAGACTCCCCACTGAGGGGGAGCCCCATGCAGGGCTTGATCTCAGGACCTCGGCCGGCCGGGGGCAGATGCTCAACCAACTGAACCGCCCAGGCGCCCCTATTTTCCCAATTTCTTAACTGATTTTTCTCCAAATACAAGTCAGATAAATGTTCTGAGAAGTGCCAGGCTGGAATTCCTGCACAGAAACACTGATTACCAGAGCAGCCAAATCCCGTGGTTGACTGCGTTGTATGGAAGATCCTTAGACTTATGGCCCACGGTAAATCGTTAATTCCTTTGTGAGAGTATCTTCCTTCATTTGAGCTAAATATTCGGATATCCCTCCTCTGTTAAATTTCCAGGACCATGGCGATACTATTAGTAGAGGTGTTTCGAGTCAGCTAGAAATGGGTTCATATCACCTCCCAGCCGAGTAACGGAAAGAGTTGGGTTTTTTCAGTATCTCCCGAAACATGTAACAATTCAGCACAACGTAGTGTAATAATGAAGAGCAGAGGCACTGGGGCTAGTTCGCTGTGGTGCAGCTCTCTGCTTCACCCCAAATTACTTGTGCAATCTTGGGACAGTTCATCACTTCCCTGTACCTTAGTTTCCCCATCTGTAAAAAGAGGGCAATACTATCATTTGCTTTCCAGAGATTTTATTTTTCAGACCTATTTTATAAGTAATGAAATAGAATAGCTCTATTTGGCTCCCTTCTCTGAGGTAAGCACCATCTTAAAACTGTTATGTAATGTTCCTAAACATTTTCTTTATATGTTTACTCTGTGTGTGTAGCCACAAAAGACATGTTTGGTATCTTTTAAAATATGACACAAATATTATTTTGTTTCAGTTGCCATTCTCTAGCTTGATTTTATTTTCTTTTTATATTTGATAAAAGTAGATCCCATGTACTCTTTTAAATTACTGTATAGTATTTTGTTATTGGATACAGGACAACTCTCACATTACCCTTAGTGTACATGTGCAAATGTTTCTCTAAAAGACTAAAAATGAGTTTTCTCATTGTCAACTATATGAAATTCTACATTTACCATGTATTAGCAAATTGCTTATGGCTTTTCATTTACATGTATTCTCACCAATGTTTGATATTCACTGTTTTGTTTTTCCAGCCTGTTGGATGTGTTGTGGCAGCTCACTGCTATCTAAATCTCCATGACCCTATCACTGGCAGGGGTAAGCAACTTTTCATAGGCTTATCGATGTTTCAAGTTTCCACATTAGGGATTATTTATATACCCAGGCCATTTTTCTGCTGTTTTTCTTCTTAATTCTACAGAAGAATTCTTTTTTAAGTAGGGATGCCCTGAAGTTTAACTTTGGCTTCAGTATTCAGAAAAAAATATGATACTTAGTTTCAGCCTCAGCCTTTGAGAAACAAAGTAGCCAAATACCTTCTTTCGGCACCTTGGTCCGTGGCAGTGTGTCACACAGAATTCCATCAGCTCTAATTCGCACAGTGATATCAAGGATATGAACAAGTTGTGGCCCTTGAGTAGATTGTTAACATCTGAATGTTCATTAATATCTATTTTCAAATTTAAGCAAGCATTCTAGATATAACTTGGAATGAACACCTCTATGGACTAGGCATCTTTAGGCAGTTGAAATATAAGCAGAGTTATTTATTACAATAATAAAATTCTTGAAATAATTAGTGTTGATTTTGAAGGCTGTTAATTTGGTATACAAAAATTATTAAGAACTTTCAAATAGTTAAACAATTTTAGCAGTTATTATGAATAAGAGAGAGTGCATTAGATAGATAACATTAACAAGAGGATAATATCCGTTTTGAGCCAGCAAATGTTTATAAAAATTTAAATGCTAATAAAAAGGCAGGATAATAGAAATTAGATTATATCACAATGCTAATCTTTGGAAGCATTAAGAGCTATATTTAATTTTTAGTTATTTAATTCAGCTTAGGCCAAGAGTCTTTCAAGAAAAAAGTCCTATTTGAGAAGACTTTATATCTTGTAAGGATGAATTAAAAGCAGATTTTCAACTCTGCCACCTCTAAATGTCACAAGGAGAAAAAACTGCAAAATCATTTGCAACAATATCCAGGCTAAATCATTTTTTATCTCGACACAGTGAAGAATATAAAGAGAAGAAGAAAGAGTGGAGGGGGAATAAAAAAGCTCAAACAAATTTTCTCACTCACCGAACTTCAAAATAGCATTCTTTAAAAGTACACATTAACAAGACAATTCCTTATCCACCTTTGAGTCTATGGAGGCCAAAATTTGAAGCATCACTGAAATAATTTTGAGAGACAATTTTCAATATCTGAAATTGAGAGATTTTTGAGATGTGCCCAAGCTTGAAAGAAAAAAGTCCTTCTAGAAATGCTAGTGGTTTTTAGCCCGATTTACATTCTTCTGTGTGTAAATACATTACTGGTGCCATCATATGTCCACTGCCAGTAAACTCCACCTTGAGTGCATCACTGTACCTGGAGAAGCTGTTAGTAGCCAATAGTACAGAGAAGTGATGGCTTCTGCACCATGATGTCAAAGTTGATCATTCAAATTCTCAGTGAGTAAATTGCCACACTCATTTATTTTTGCCAAGAACTCAAATTTAATCACACACCTACGAAATTGAGTCTAGGATATTTGCATTCAAAGTGGGCCAAATATTTGTTTTTCAGCCACAGTGTGTGTTTAGTAAACTTCCACCCAATAGATATTACTCTATTGTTTATTTGGTTTTCAAATTTCTTTTCCCAGTCTGTTAGCTTACTTTAGGATTTGTCTAGGGCATCTTTGGGGTGAACTTCAGCACTTTAATGATGCAATTCCATTATCTTCTGTCACTGTTATAGCTACAGAGACTTTGGCTATGGGTATAATTTTAATTCCATTGTACATAATTCAGAATCAGTTCAAAATCAGGTCTCACTTTGGTAGCTTCAGGTTCCTGTACCCTGCGGGTGTCGTGGTAGTAATGAAGGTTGGTCATCTTGTTTCTTGTCTCTTTCTTGGTATTCATACAGAAGGCTGACATTGTCTTACTATTTCTGGGATTCCTCGTGCTTCTCTTTTGTTACTATGTAATTCCATTTCGCTGACCCTTGTGCACACTGTGATAGGAAGACCGCCACAATCTGCAATGCTCTGGGTACCAATGCTGTCCATTGCAAAAATGAAAAAAAAGGGGCATGGCCTTCCATACCATGTAGCCTATATAAGGAGGAATATAAGAAATAGTCACAAATCAACGTGTTTTCATTCAAGTAAATGTAGATATATGTAATTACGATACTTTTTCTATGTCTGTAAATACAGAATCTGATTCCTAACAGATTGGGAAAATTAGCCATTTTTGCTATTTGGTCTGGTTCATAAATACCTGCATTTGAAAGGTTTTAACAAGTCCTCTGAAAATTTGAGATTTTGCAGTTGCTGGAATCTAGTCTCAGACTGTCCCTCTGTCGGTACCTCCCAGGCCACTCTCCCTGTGAAATCACCAAGGTTGGCTTAAGGCAGCTTATTCTAGGGCAATCACCCTTTGATACACACTCTCAAGGAGCAAACTTTGGGCTGTTTACAGCACTCCATTGCCCTTGGGGGGCAGATTTACCCTCACAGAGTTTCCACAGCAGCCAGAGAGTAGGGGATAACGCTTTAAAAATGTTCTACGAAAATAACAGAACTTCTTGTGTCTGACCAATTTCTCAATTACTATAGTGGTATCAGCAGATCTGTGTCCTCATGAGGAATGTTAGGGCTCTGGAAAGTCTGTACCTCCTCTGGGAGGATGTGCCTCCTTTGAGTTGCTGTCCCCATATCCTTTAACTTGGCCTATTGCTATCTTTCCATCAGTTATGCCAGTGTCCCATTTCAACAATCACAAAATACCCTAGCTAAATGTAAGTTACCTAATATGGTACCCAGAAGATAATAGGCTCCAGTAAGTACAATGGAAATAAATATTTAATTACATTAAACATAATCAGAATCTTCATGATTATTAGATATGGAAAGAAACTTGAACATGATGTAATAAAGTTTTAGCTGGACAGTGGGGTCATTTACTTGAAGACTCTTCTTCCCAAGGCAGCATGTTCTCATTTTGCACAGCTTTTACTGTTAGTAATTCTCATTATTATTTAGCCAAAATCTACCTCCTTACCATTCTGCCACCACATCCTAATTTGCCCTATATATGTTTTCAGAGCAAGTCCAACACTTTCCCCTACGTCTCTATATATTCCCTAGGGATATCTAGGAAGTATCCCTAGATACTTTCTTCAAGTGTCTAAGTATAATCATCTTTATCTCTTCTTTCTTTCTTTTGTTCTTTTGTCATATGTCATTACAGGACTTATTCCCCTTATCTTTTAAATTTTATGTGGCCCCTTTCAGAGTACACCCTAATCCCCTAATCCTTTTCATAATATGTGTTATTGAGAAGCTGACAGCATCCCTCTTCTGGTCTGCCTGCATGAGGACTAGGGGATCACCTTCTCCCTTGTTCTTTCCAAACACTGTGCATCCTGGAATCAGTCTCAGTTTGCATGGACCCCTTATCCACTATAATTTGCCTGTTGATCACTAATATCAAGCTTTTCCTTTCACCTGGCATTCTGACCATGCCTGTATTTTCTGCTCCCCATACTGTATACCAGTCCTCAGTTTGCATAGCAATGTGTGAGATCCCTGAGGAGAGAGACAGCTCTTTTTTTTTTTTTTCAGCTTAATGTGAGACACCTCTGAGGTCATCATAAATGCCTAATGAGTACATAAGAATAAATGAATAAATGAAAGATCTATTTCCTTGTTATACAGAGATAGTTTTTAGTATATTACTCCTATTCTATACATGCAACTCCATTTTCACTCCTACGTATAGAATTTTATCATTTTATTATTTTTTTAATGGACTAAAGTGCACAGAATTGAGTTAGTCATGCTTGTTAGTTCCTGGCATACTATTGGCATTGGCCAAGGTCAGACTTTTCAAGGTTCCTATTAAATTTTAGCATGATGTCTTGCACCCATTACTCCTGCCTATTGTAATTTGTATTTTCTGTGTTTAGCTATCACAAACAGCTTTGTATCACTTGCAATTTTGTTAAGCAGAGTAAGAGGATTAAGATACAAGAAACAACTACAAAGAATAGATGATATATTAAGTGCTGAATTGTAAGCTACAGACTTTAAATGCTCTAAGAATTTGCCAGAGAGGTAGAGCTCAGGCATGTGAACTAGATATGAAAAGAGTAAAATTGCTGAGATGTGAGCTGACTCAAGGCTGGGTGGAATTTGGATAAGTGGAAAAGACAGGAACCTGTGAGCAAAGGGAAAATAACAGCTCCGTATGTTTGCCAGATGAAGTGGGGTAGGATATATAAACGGAGGTGGTAGGATATTCATTTACAGATCTTGAATCAGGATTCTTGTTCCTTCTTACCCTGTCTCTATGAAGGCAGATAAGTAAGGAGTATTGCCCAGATAGATTTTGCATTTTCTCAAGGTGTTCCTATAGACATTGCATTAGAATTTTTGGATTTGTATTAGAAAGAATACAAAGAGAAAAAAAGAGAGGGCAGGTGGCATGTGGAGGAGTAGTAATGATCTGTGTCTCTTGTTGCTGTTTGCCCTCCTTCTTCCATTCCAGGCAGATCCAGCCTTTAGGAAGGACCCCATTTCCACTTTTTATCCTAATTCATATGCACCCTCCCAAAGGCCTGAGGACTTTTCTGCTTGCTGCCAATGGAAAAGTCACACAGATGGCTACGGTATCTGGAAACTTGGAATCCCATATTTGGCTGAGGGTGTGGAGACCTCATCATTTCATATTAGATCTTTCCTGATCAACCACTGTGATGCTGTTGAGCCTCTTTGATGTGGATTACATCAGCTCTATTCTATCTAATGTTATGAATTGTCTAAGTTAACATGGCTTGGTTCTTCACTTCACACTGATTGATAAAACATAGAGAACCAGATTTGTTCCTGTTTACTGCAAATATTTTATTATCATATAATCCACGTTTTAGTTTCACTACCTGCATTTCCTTGACCTCACTCTTGTTTTACTTGTATCCCATTATTATTATTACATCATGGAACAATCCCCCAGCGTGACTCCACATCCTGGACATCCTGAGAGCCACTGATATAAATAACTTTGTATAAAATATGGGCATCCATCTAAACATAGTATTTGACATGTGGCTACAATAAATAAGAATTGACTAATCAAGCTACAGAAGTTAAATGCTCTGTTTTTTTTATTGCATTGTATTTGTGTTGTGTTACACTGCGTGAAAAATGTGCAAATAATAGATTAACAAAATTACTGAAGAACTTCCACGTGGCTTTGTGTATACAGATGGAAATATTTTCAAGTACTAAAATAATAAAAATAAGAAAGGACTTGGCATGTATATGTTCTTTTCAGCTTACCCTACTTCCTTGACTGTAATCGAAACCAAGATTCTGGAGTTGAGTTTGTGAATTATGTAATGGCAACATAATCAAAACCCACATGGTTTCGGAAGTGTATGAGTGTCATCCAGATTCCTGATTCTTTCAGGGCACGGCTGGAGACATTCAGTAACAAAAGAACCCCGTGAGAGCTGGTTTTCTTTCATCAAAAATTTCCATGCAGATTTTAGATACACAGTCTATCTAGTCAAATGCATGATAAAGACAGAAATGGACTTTTAAAGGATGTTCTGTTGAGCATAAAATAAAACATAATGATAAAACACTCCTAATGTCTATATATTACCTTGACATCTGAAGTAGCTGTTCAACATTCGAGACTATTCAAAATACCACTCAGTAGTTTGATTGTTTCCAAGTAGTGCAAATTCTGAATTTCCAGTATAGAATTATAGTAAAAAAAAAAAAAATACTTAAGGCTGTGTTTTCTGGCTTCCATGAAGCTGGAGTGAAAATATTTTTAGGCTCAGCACCAATCATATGCTTCTTTACAAAACGGATTTATAATTAAATTATGTAAGGAAAGTCAGTGTACAGAGAACCCATTTTGCTAGGGCACATCAAAGCAGAGTTGATGGGAAAGAAGTGGCATTGACTCTGGCTTCCTGATTCAGTAACAATCTGCCCTTGGCAGAGGTAAAGTGCCTCCAGTGTGATTCTGGGAGGTCAACATAGAGTATTTCTTTCTACTGAAACTAGAGGAAGATCACAGCAAGAACCCCACCCATTACAAGAGTCTACAATGGATCTATCACACATTAATTTATCTGAAACAATCTTAAATATGTGCCTGTTTTACCTACTTGGGAATTTAATTTATTATGTTCCCCACTAGAAAGGTAAATATATGACTGTTTTTTCTCCATAATGCCATCGGAATTTAATGAGACATACAGAATAATTTACACATTTAGACCCATAAAATATGGGCTAAATTAAAGAACTTAAAGAAAAGCATTGGAGAGTGTTTTCATTATAAATATACTTTGCTTCTATTACCCTATAACTACAACCCAATCTTTACATTTAAAAATTTTAAATATCACCATTCTCTTCAAGCAGTAATTATTACATGCACAAGTGGACACAGTTATATGAGGTAATTAGACTATACTAAAGTAATCTATACATTAATCAATAATCATTTATGGAGCACTATTGTGCAGCAATCTCGGTTAGGTACCAGTAGTCCAATACATCACCCCTTTACATTCCAACTGGAATATTCAATATAAATAAAACCATAGTTGTGGCAACACCATTACTAAAAGGAGAAGCAGTTGACCGTCCTAAAGAGAAGAAGAAGGTTCTATGCATGGCTCCATCACTTATAAATTTCATGCTTTGGGGATAGTATTCTGAATCTCAACCTTGACATTTTTGAACCAAGAAAGATATGAGACAATATTTGAAATACCACTGTATGTTCTAAAATGGCTTTTCCTCAAATCACTCACCTGCAGATACTTTAAACTGCAGTTCTAGCCCAATCCATTTTTCGAGCCAACCTTGGACCCCCAAATTGAGATCGTTGTATTATCACCATGAAGACACCGTGGGGAGCATGATGGTCCGCAGCTGCCAATGGCCCAGTACTTGGTGTATGGGGAGTGAACCTCAGACACCTGTTTGTTTACCAAGCCACAGCCTTCACCTAGATACCATTGCATGCACTTTGGACTCCTATTCAGAATTGCATTACCATCCCCTGGGGGTTGGACCCATCACCTCTATTCCTAGCCCTGGATATGACCCTCTGCCAAAAGACCATCTGGAGCCGCAGTGCTGCCATCCACCTGACTGCCATTATGGTCTCGGCCTGGAACCTCCCACTCTGTGCCTCAGCAGGCAGGGCCGGCCACCCTCAGATACGGATATTGGCCCACATCAAGCCTGAGACAATGACACATTTTGGAGCATCGCAATGGACGCTGCTAGCTCCTCAGGAGCTAATCCGTGAAAATGCTAATATTTATTAAGGATGGACTCTGTGCCAAGCACTGCTCTAAATACTTTGTGTACCTTATCCCACTTAATTTTATAATAACCCATGAGTTAGATACTATAATCATTACCATTTTAATACATAAGTAAATCTGACCAAGCATGCTTAGATAATTTACCCAAAAAAGTCACGAGCCAGGTTTTGGGCCTAAATAACAAGCTCTCAATGTCTAGGCCATGCCGATTCGTGCATCTCCTGACCTGTGTGGTTCTGGCTTCAACCTCACTCTTCCCCGTGAGCTGGTGCCTGAGATTTTAGAATTCCATGCATGCTATGAAAGATATTTGTTACTGTTATAATAGAATTAAACAAGGTGACAACGTGTGTATAACACAAACAATATTTTTAAAAGTTTAAACCACTTATTAAAAACAAAACACACTTCAGTCCTGTATGTTGTTCAGATAACTAAGATTTACGCCTTTAAGTATCAAAATATTTTGAACTATTTTGGTTTGAAGTTCTCTAAAATAATTCACAACCTTCCCAAAGCAAAAAAATGGAATGATGAACACAAGGCAGTATTTTCTGACTTCCGAGAAAATGATTTAAATAGGTCTTGAGTGAAGGGACCTTGCAAGGGCAGGAGATTTTAGGTATTTACAATGTGTTGGTTATTAGAGGTTGTCCTGACTGGTGTCCTGATTCTCGGTTTTATTCTAGAGACTGAGGTGTCACATTAAGCAGGCGAAACATCAGTAGCTACGCCAGTACAAAGTGAGTAGCTTGAGGGGAATGTTCTATGTGTTTGGATGGGGCACAGTGTGTCTTTACTCTCTCTTCCTTTCCTCTCCATCTACTGATCCCTCCCTCCTAACCTACTTACACATATAGCCTTCTTGTGCAGGAGAAAGAATCTGATACGCATTAACAAATTAATCTTTAAGGGCCCCAAATAACTATATTCTAGTAAACATTTTAAGGGGAAGATATGAAGAATCAGAGAGGGGCATGTTCTCCTTTCATTGTGGGTTTTTTTCCTATAGTTTTCTTCCCCTTTGCTTTTATCTCATGGTATCAGCGAGCGACAGTGAATCCCATGGTATCTCCTAGTTAGGCTACCCTTACCCTTTTGGTATCAAATGGAACAAAGGAATGGGGGTTTCTTTGGACTGGGGCATTCAGTAACCCCCGAGGCCTACATTTAGTTTAGTTAAGAAGCAAATGATGTCCTCGAGGGCCTACCTGGTGCAAGAGGATAAAAGTTTAACTTGAGTTTGGAGGCTAATATCCCAGCCAGTAATAATATATGATCGCCTTAAGTGTTCTTTTTTACACATCTTTTCTAATATATAAAGATGGATTGCGGAAGGAGATAGACAGCATAGGATTCAAATTCTTGTCATCTTTCCACTTTGTAAAATAATAGATATCAAAAAATATTGTATTTAAGACACGCCAGTGCCAAAGGCATCGTACAGGCTCATGCTGCAACCGGATGATCCCTGGAATCTTGATGGATTTTAAAAAATTCAAAGACCCAGCAGGCACGTGCCATGAACTTGATAGGCATGTCGGAACATGAATGTGAGCCACAAGATGATTCTACTCAGGAAAGTTCAAATTGAGTACAAGAAACATTAGCTAATAGAAAACCAAGTTTTAGGGGCGCCTGGGTGGCACAGCGGTTAAGCGTCTGCCTTCGGCTCAGGGCGTGATCCCGGCGTTCTGGGATCGAGCCCCACATCAGGCTCCTCTGCTATGAGCCTGCTTCTTCCTCTCCCACTCCCCCTGCTTGTGTTCCCTCTCTCACTGGCTGTTTCTATCTCTGTCAAATAAATAAATAAATAAAATCTTTAAAAAAAAAAGAAAACCAAGTTTATGATCCAAACTAATAAAACAAGAAGAAGCAAAAAAGAGGAACAAGAGACAGAGAGTTGGTATGGATCTTGACTGTCAGACGGGGAGTTTGGGTGGTATCTGACAGCATGAAGACCCAGCTATGTTAGGGCTCAGAAGCAAAAAAATTGATAATTTCCAAGCAGACTCAATTTCTGAATCTCATACTGCCATGGAGATTGCAGACTACCTCCTTGCTACCCCAGCACCTCCCACATTATCTTAAATCGTGTCTTTACTTCTCTGTCTGCTTATTTAGACATCCCTGGGTGAGAAATGTGTCTATGTGTCTTCACTTTCTGTATGTCCAGCTCTATCCTTCTGCCTGGAATAGGGTAGATACTCAATGAGTCATTGAATGGAAAACATACTGAGGTCCAAACATCATTGATTCCTTGCAGGCCAGTGGGAATTTGCCCCTTTTTAATTTCTCCCAGAACACAAGTTGCCCTGGGATCTGGGGCAGGATTAAAACTACAGGCTGGGATAATGATCCCCACGGTAAAGTCTCGGAGTTTCAGATAAACACACCCTCTCTCCAGGGAGAATGTATATCATGAAGACACACAAGAAACAGTGAGAAAACACCTATACTCTAGAATGGAATGCAGTCTGGATTTCTAAAAGACAGAATTTAATACTAAGCCCTCAACAATATTTGCTACATGAATAAATGACCCCGTCCAAAGGGTTTAGTCACTGAAATGCTCAGAGGAGACATCAGCAGGCCCCTGAAGGACAGGCAAGATTTGAGGAGATGGGGCGGACGCTGTGAGGGAATGCTAGACAGGATCAGAGCCAAACTTAGTGATTCAGCATGGTACAGCATTTACTGTCAACGTCCTCCATGCCAAGAGCCATATTACCATATGGGCAAATTCAGTTCTGATAACTTTTCCCAAAACTTCTCTATTCCCTTGTATTGATGTTTTATGCCACCTCTGTCCTCTAGGTACTGTGGAATGCCTTAAAAATAGGACTGTCTTATTAAAAGCCTGCTTCAGACTTTGGGGCTTTTATAACCTTGGATGGGGATCTAAATAAGACATAAACTAATCATAAAGAAATATGACTTCTTTTCTCCCATTTTTTTAACCAAGAAAATATTATTGTTATTGTTGCTCTTTGACAAACAGGGAGATTAAACTTGCTCCTGATAAGGAATCTGGAAGTAAATCTTCTGTGGCAGGCAATAAAGAAGAGGGTTTCCGGACACACCTCACTCAAACCTTTGCTTTCAGCATTTCCCCCAAAACAGAACATTCTCCATTGCGCCATAAGTTGTCAGTAATTCAGCAGAGCTGAACAAGACTGCTGTCTGTCCCTTGTACTGTGGTACTTTGTAACATAGTTCCTAAGTTCTTATAACAGGATAGAACCAGAACCTGACCAGCTCCAAACAACATGGGTCCTAAGAAAACACCTAGAGATAACTTGCATAAGGTTTTGAACAACAAAAATCTTTTAATTCATTATGTTGCTTTTCACAATGCCTTGGTATGACAAGTGGAATGAAGAATCTGTTTTTAAAAAGAGAGACCGTTTTAATCTCCTGATCTAGGCACCCTTTACTACAAATTTTCTTAACACATTTGCCTCTGAGAAGTTTGCAAACAAAGACAAAGACAGACAAAGAACATATGCTAAATTGATCATTTTTGTGTCTGAATATTCACTATTTGAGAGACAGGAAACTGTTCAATCTGATCTGGGGTATGATTATACTGTAGTCCAAATTGAAGTGTCTGTGGAAATGGATTGGGCGAGCTTCTCGGTTGTCAGTCATATCACTTATGCGGTGCACAGTGAGATGAGGGCACTCATGGGAAACAGTCGAAGTGGTTCTGCGCTACACCTAGACAGATGGGTGTTTCTCTCGTGTGAGGAGGAGGCCCTCACTGCCTCAGCAACCGCTGCAGACAGACAGGAGGAAGAGCCGGGAGGGAGAGCCCTATCCAGCACTGCCCCCGCCACCCCACGCCGGCTTAGGGAGAGCTCCAGGTGCGGTCCGGGAGCTCAGATTTCCGGACCAACTGTTCTTCTCCAAGCCAGTCGGCAAACACATATTTTCAAGAACTAGGTTGGGGAGGGGGAGGCTTTCTATGTGACACTGCGATACGGTGAGAGAGAGAGGATGTAAACAGGTAAACATGGAAAGAGTGAAAGATTCCAGGAGCACTTTCAGCCAAAGAAAGAAAAGCAAAGTAAATATTTGCTGCACCGGAGTGCTGTGCAGAAGAGGGGCAATTCTGGTGAGAAAGAAGTTTCTGGAATTAATCCTCTTCACTTACCAAGAACAATTTAAATCATACCTATCAGTTTTAGCAAGGGATGTAAGGACATATCTAGGTTTGCTCTCAGGGCAGTGGATGCAAGACTCCCTCCTCTTTGCTTCTCCCTTCCCACCTGTTTCAGTCAGATTTCTCCAGAAAAAAACAAAAACAAAAATGGAAACAATGAGGGTGAAGGAGAGAGAGAGAGAGAGAAAAGAATGAACTCATGCTATTATGGGGACTGGCAAACTTGAAGTCTGTAGGGCAGACCAACAGGCTGGAAACTCAACAGCATTTCTATTTTATACTCTTAAGGCAGAATTCCTTCCTTTCTGGGAAACCTCAGTGTTTCACTGTTAAGGCATCCAACTGATTGGATGAGGCCCACACACTTTATCTAGGGTCATTACCTTTACTTAAAGTCAACTGATGTAAAAATACCATCTACAAAATACCTTCACAGCAATAGCTACACAGCTGTTTGATGAACTGGCGGGCATCATAGCCCAGCCATGTTGACATGCAAAATAACTATCATAGGGATGGTTCCTAATCCCTTAAGGGATTACACACACACACACACACACACACACACACACACACACACACACGAGGCAGCGTGTGATGCCCTTTAAGTCCCTTAAGAGATATTTCTGTTCTAAATGATCCCAATTTTCCCTTCCTTACTCCATTCTTAACATTGTTATTATTTTCTTTGATAAATATTTACATTAGTGGTTCCACATCTTTCATCATGGTATTTTCTTTATAAAACTGGTGGGGGTTCCCAGTCCATTTCCTTTTTTTTTTTTAAGACTTTATTTATTTATTTGACAGAGATAGAGACAGCCAGTGAGAGAGGGAACACAAGCAGGGAGAGTGGGAGAGGAAGAAGCAGGCTCCTAGCGGAGGAGCCTGATATGGGACTCGATCCTGGAATGCTGGGATCACGCCCTGAGCCAAAGGCAAACGCTTAACGACTGCGCCACCCAGGCGCCCCCAGTCCATTTCCTGATAACATTCTCAGGTTCCCCGTACTCTGAGCCCAGCCAGTCTCTGAGTCTTACTGCCTGGCACCCGTCTGAAGCAGGTTTTTGTCCATTTCTTGGTGCCCTCTGATGGAGACTCTTTCTTGCTTTGCTTTTGGGTCTCCTCATCAAGAGAACCTTCGCCTTGTTTTCAAATATTGTCATTTTTACCATGGATTCTTTCCTGATGGTCTAAGTGCAGATTTGTTACTCTCCGAAGCCCTGGTGAATGGTGTGCTTGTTTTCTGTGCTCAGGTTTGGGGTAAGCACTGGGATTGTTCATGGGCATATCGAGTTCCTCTTTTTTTTCTTTCCTTTCTTTCTTTTTCTTTTTCTTTTTCTTTTTTCTTTTAGCAGTAAGCATCATGAAGCTTGAGCATCTTTCAGACTTTCATTGTATCTCACTCAGAGGCCAATGTGTGGTAGGATTCAGGATGTGTTTTCAGAATAAAAAGAAAGTGGGGAAGGAGGGAGGGAGGGAAAGAGGGAAGGAGGGAGGGAGGGAAAGAGGGAGGGAAAGAGGGAAGGAGGGAGGGAGGGAAAGAGGGAAGGAAGGAAGGAAAAAAGGAAGGAAGGAAGGAGAGAGGGAGGGAAGGGGGAGGAAGGGAAAAGAAAAGCTAAATTGATAATTAAATGGCAAGAAAATACAAAACTGTGGAATTTCAGAGTTTTAAAGATGAAAAGATCTTTAGTGATCATCTAGGTTTGTTCCGTCTTTTAATAAGTAAGGAAAATGAGACCCAGAGATTTTAAATGACTTGTCTGGAAAGAAGATAACTAACCTGGTAAAGTTAACAGAAGTAGAATATACCTGACCCACAGTGCTGTCTATGACACCAGGCTGACAACACATAGAAGACTAACGTCCACGGACCACTCATTTACCTTCTCTCGTGACCCTCCCAGAGTGCAGACATTTCATCCTCACCCTCTCCATCACAGGGTAAGGCAAAGCTGTCCTCAAACCTGGGCCAAGTCAGGGGCCTTGCTTTGGCCAGTGTAATGCAGGAGAAAGCGGCATGCCAGAAACCACTCTGGTGCCTCGCTCCCTCCACACGCACGAGCACCTCTCAGTGTTTCAGACAATGGAGGCTCTGCACGGCTGGATTTATGTAAGCGAAGGTTCAATTTGATTCATGTTTTCATTTGCTTTATAGGATTTGTTTTAGTGCTTCTTCCTGCGCAGCTCTGTGTTAGCAGGGGCTAGAACTCAAGAGGGAGGCATGCTTGCTCCTTCCAAATATTTGTGAATTCTCTGACACTTCCTTGCCTCCTAATGATTAGATACAGCCAGGTGACTGGTTCTAGTTAAGGGACTGGGAGTGAAAAGTGATAAATCTCCCTTCCGGGCAAAAGAATTTAATTGTTGGTAGGCAACCCTGCAGCCTCTCTTCCCCTTTGGTGTGACTGTGTGTTGGGATGGCAGAAAAAAAAGATGGAAGCGGCCTGGGTTGCTAAGTTACCACTTGGAAGAGAGCTGCCTTGTGGAGCTGTTGGGCTTATGTCAGATTTTCATGAGCAAGAAATAAATTGTTATGTGTTAAGTCACAGAGATCTGGAGTCATTTGTTACTGTGGCATATGCCTGTCCCATCCTTCCCCCCAACGAAGCATGGGGTGCATGTGTTATAGTTGGGGTGCATATAGGGTGCCATAGGAACAATGCGCAACAGAAGTAAAATGAGGCCCCTGATCTCTCAGAAAAGTGAGTTTTCTTTCCTTTTGTTCTTTTCTTTATAATTTAGGATGGAAAGATACCAAGAAAAATCTTCATCTGCTTTGCTATTTTTCCTAGGGCTGGTCTCGAATACCAACCTAACGGAACCATCTTTTCTCCCTG
The DNA here is from genome assembly GCF_002007445.2 of Ailuropoda melanoleuca. Lineage (NCBI taxonomy): Eukaryota > Metazoa > Chordata > Mammalia > Carnivora > Ursidae > Ailuropoda > Ailuropoda melanoleuca. The sequence continues at coordinate 73,383,465 of NC_048231.1, forward strand.
GACAATTTGCACTTCAGAAAAGCATTTGGAACTAAGTTTTCATAAGGTAGAAAGTAATTTCATGATGAAAAGGTAGAGCCAACCATACATGAATAAATGCATATCCATTGCATATTAATAATGCAATATAATAATCTACCCTTCTCACTTTTAGAAGACTCCTCTGAGCCTTTCCCAATGTTAAGGCGGCTCTGAGCTCCAGGCCAATTCTGACTTTTTTCTCCTTGTTTCTACGAAGTGTTCAGGAGAGTTACAAGCAGACCCCAGGAAATCCATTTGAAATGGAACACTGACAAAGTTCACCTAGACCAGAGAGTGAGGAACCAAAATGTGTGTAGCCATGTCATATCTGAAATAATTGAATGAAAAATGGCTGTTTATTCTAGGCAAGGAGGAACTTACAAAGAGCATGCTTACTGTTTTAGTTATTTTAGAAGGTGTCATGGATATGATTATAATGGAGAAACTACAAAACAACGTGGGCTTATTGCCTGCTTTGGAGCAGCAGCAACTCTATATCGGCAGGGATTAAAGTAAAGGAGAAATCACTGTCTCTCAGGGCTAATGTAAAATAAATTTCTATATTTGAAACTATGTGTTTGGTTTAATGAAAGTGTTGCCCTCTTCTAGTGACAGGATCTAGTCATTATTCATTCAACATACATATGACCAGCATTGGGTTCAGTGATATGTTTATAAAGATCAAGGAAGTTTTAGTCCCTGACTTCCAATAGCTCAGATAACTCATATTCTAGGAGAGGAAACAAATAGATGACCAAACATTCTATGTTGGAGAGAGAGACGATGTAGAGTGGCACGTAAAGAGAGAAACATTTATTCTCCTGGGGGTCGCTGGAAGTTATCTTTGAGAAGGTCACATTCAGGCTAGGACTTCTAAGAAAGACAAGGTCAAGAACAGACCATCACAGGCAAAGGAAACAGAGTATGCAATGGCACTGAATATGAAAAATATATGTTCTATGTGTTCTGATTAGGGACATATAAGAAATGCTGTATAACTAGAGCCTTCTCATAATGTGAGAGGAATTGGGGACAGTAGAGAAGCCAGGAGGTGGAAGACTTGAGTTTGCGGGACTTTATAACATAGGCAGTGGGGAGCTATAGGAAGATCTGAAACTCTTGAGGAACTTACTCAGCATTGTACAATCTCATCCATTCCCAGAGTTCCGTGATGCCAAGAAATAATGCACTGCTGCTTCCTTTTAAACTTCCGCAGTCTACGCTATACATATCTCAGTAGGATTTATCTTTTTCCTGCCATAATTGCCCTTGCTTTTAATTTTGAGGGTCTTTTCTTATTCCATTTTTAGTTTTCCACCAACACATAAGTGTCTTCAGTGTAAGAATTCTGTCCTCTGTCTTGATATTTCTTACGGTGCCTAACATATACGTTTGCTTGTAAGAGATGCTCAACCAAAGGACAGAGCTACAGTTCTATGATTTAAGCCTTGTGGGGATCTCTTTATGCCGTGGGGAAGAGTCCAGAGAAGAAGCATAAGACTCTCATAGCAAAGTCTGAAGCCACAACGGGTATTCAATGAGTACGCAATTTAGGTTAGAATGTTGTGATCAATAGCAAGCCATGCCACTTACCAGCCGAAGTTATTAACAAATCTAAGACTGGAGTTCTTCATGTGTAAAATGGGTACTATAACTGCAATATTTATCACACAAGGCTTTTGTGAACATGATATAAGTGAAAGTGTTCCTGGAATTATGAAATAGCATAAAATTGCCAGCAAAGTTGATGATGACAGTGATGTCAATGATGAAAATCATGACAATTTTTTATGGTAGCCATTCATACAGAAATATTCTATACTCATATAATTCAGGGGTGAGCACTTGAGAAAAAAGCACATCTTTCTTTATCATGTTAAGCCGAGAGATATTAACTCTAAATAATTTAGCCAGTGGTGTTCCCTCCCAATAGAGCCTCCATTTGGAAAGTCATATTGCATGTTGAAGAAAACAGGATGGGCAGTCAGAATTGCAAGATGCTCATCCTGGTTCCGTCACTAACCACCTTTTTGGCTTTCAGAGCCATCAAACGGCTAGTCATACAATTTTGGCTCCCTCCACAGGAGGATTAAACTGCTGGTCAAATTAAAGAATGTCAGAACGCGCCACCATATTTATGCAAAAAATATGCTATTCCCAGAAATGGAATACTGCGTGGAGCAATACGAAACTCCTCCGTGATTCCCGCGGGCGCGCAGAGCCAAGGATGGCGAGGCTGGCGAACTCACAGAGACTGCGGCAAACTCACAGTGACGGCGGCGAACTCACAGCGACGGCCACCCACTGCATCACCTGCAGCCTCGGACTCCGTCCCACACTGTTCACGCAGGAACTTTATGCATGGAAATGGCTTTCCCAATCCCCGGGATTGTAAGAGCAAGGTTATTGCAGCTGCATGGGCACATAAAAAAAGACAGGAAATGAAATGTCGACAGCAAGTGTAATACCTTTCTAATCTATGTCCTTCACTTATTGAGACAGTTACCGGGATGTTCTTGAAAGAAGAATGATTTGTTTATAAACCAGGTACATTATTTCAGCTCTTTAGAGGAGGACAAAAATGTCTTCATCCTATTTTCCTCTCCCCACATCATCCAACACAATATTTTCTACATTTCTTTGAATGCGCATTCATTTATTCATTCACTCACAGCTAATTCCTGGGCACCTACTATGTGCTGGTTACATCGAGAATATTGAGGCTAAATGCGTTGTCCTTGTTCCCAAGCACCTTTCCGTTTAGTAGGGAAAGTCAGTCACGCAAACAAATCAGAGCAATAAAACATTATAGTTGTTATGATAGAAGTATATGCAGACTACACAGGGAGACACAAAAGGGAATGTTTAATTCTGCCTGGGGAGAAAGAAAAGACTTTATGAAGGAGGTGGTGTTTGATGTGGTTCTTAAAATATGAGTGATTTTACAGGCAGACAACAGGGAGAACAGCTTCCTTAGCCAAAGACAATGGGGAGCTGAAAGTAGCTCAGTGCAGAACGGGTCAGAGGAGGGGACGCTTGGCTTCCTGCATGAACTGTGAAGGCAGAGCGTGTCAGGGCGGATCATGGAGGATATATGGAGTCAGATGGAGGAGGTTAGACTTGATCGTGTGAGAAATGAGAACACTGGTGGAGATGTTAAGCCAGGGAGTGACACAAGCAGCTTCTCATTTTAGAAAGGGACTGTGCTGGTTGGTGAAATAAGAAGTGGGAATAGGCAGTAGGACATCAGTGACGAGGATCTTGCCATGATCCACGTAAGTGAGGACAGCCTGCTGGGCTGAGACAGGGTGAGCCAGGTAAGGGACCGCACTCTGCTGAGTTATTCCCACCCTCTTTCCTACATCTCCAGCCCCTGCCTTGCTCCTAACCTATCAGCATTGAAAGATGCTTCAGGACCCCTCATCTTAAAAACAAAACAAACTTTCTTCTACCCACACGGTTCTATCTCCTTCACTCCTAGACTTCTTCAATGTGGTATCTTTTCCCAGTGTTCTCACCTCCAGTTAACCTCCCCATTCCATTGCAAGCCTTTAGAAGTTGTTCGGTTTCTGGGAGGTACTATAATAGTAGTTAAGGGCTCACGGTCTCTATTAAAAAGCTAAGGTATGGTTCCGGCTCTGCCATGTCTAACTTTACAACTTGGGATAAATTATTTTATTTCTCTGTGCCTCAATTAACCCATCTGTAAAATGGGTATAATAATAATAACTCTTCAGAGGATTGTTGTGATTATCAGATGTGCAGATACATTGAAAGTATTTAGAATAGTGCTGGGCACCTAGTAAGTGCTTAATAAATGTTTGCCAATTTGGAAACCCATCCCCAAGAAAGACAATCAACAGTATAAATTTGTGTGTTTCCAAAAAAGGGGCCTAGGATGAGCTACTGTTGTCTTTAAAAGTTTCATGGAAGAAGTAGCACTACAATAAGACTTTTAATAATAAGGAAGCTATTCAGAGAGATGGAAAAACAAGGGCCTATGTACCAAATCAGTCTTTAATATTGCTTGTATAAATATATGTAGAATATTATCCATATTTATATCACTGTGCTAGGCCTTCTGGGAAATGGAAAGATACCCAGGATACAGAGTTTGCTGTTCACAGAACATACCTCATCCAGGAGGATAAATCATATTAAAAATAATTTTAAAATAGGGGTGCCTGGGTGGCTCAGTCAGTTAGGAGGCCAACTCTTGGTTTCGGCTCAGGTCATGATCTCAGGGAGTCTGCTTGAGGATTCCCTCTCTTCCTCTGCCTCTGCCCTTCCCCCCCCCATATGAATAAATAAATCTTTAAAAAAATGATTTTCAAATAAATTCAAAAGGCTTAGGTAGAGGCAGAGCCATAGTCAAGCATCCAGATATGGGACACGCCCATCAGTAGTATGCGCCGCAGTGATCCATCTCTGACCCTGTTGCTGAGTGTGGAGGACAAGTCTTAGTCTCCCAGACTACAGACGTATTTCCTGCTGTGTAATTGGAGAAGAGCATTTTAGCTTATTCAGTCATTAGACATGGTTCTTGTCCCACTTGATTCCATCCTCAGATTTTGCAGACTTGAAGAGTTGTTCTGTATTGAATAAGGGTCTACCCTCCTTTAGGGCATGTGTGTCTATCTAGCTGGTATTACAAAATTTGCACAGTCATCATTATCAGAATAGAAATAAGGTCACACACAACAGTCTTTTCTAACAATTGGGAGGCAGCATAACCTAGCGCTTAAGGGCACGGAGAGTCAGACAACAGGAAGCTCATATTCAAACCCTAAGTGTGGGATCAAAGGAAAGACCCTTTACCTTCTTGTGCCTTAATTTCTTTATCTATAAAGTAGAGATAACAATAGTATTTGCCTCATAGAGTTGCTGTGAGATATCTAGTATGTGGCAAAAATTAACTTCTGTCATCATTATGATTCTTATCAGATAAAGGTGGTGAGATCCTTGTCCCCAGTGCATGGATAACTGGGTCAAAGCTGTTTATGAAAATCTCATGCATACCACTCTGCCCAACCACTTCAAGCCAAGTAGCACCAAGACTGCGTATGAGAATTTGACTTGGACTTTCCTAAATTGTTAGGTTAGGTTTCTATCTAAACATTTTGATTTTCATGCACTTAGATGTAAAAGGAAGTGGCCTATATTAAACGCTGGCCAAAGCATTTTTTTATGATTCTTAAAAAAAAAAAAAAAACAAAAAAAACCCCACACTCTCCATGACATTAAATTACTTAAAATCCACATACAAAAGTAGTGACCTTTCTTCCATAAATAAATAAAAAAATCCCAGCATGGAAATGCATTAGCTAAAATAAGTGTTTGATCCTTTCAACCAAAGCCCATTTCCTTCCTCCATCCAGAAAGCCTTGAAGTGTGAGCATTACACTACTTGCAGGTTTCTATGTAAGCAGGGGATAAATAGTCTGCTTCTGTAATTAATAACTATTAAAGTTGTTTGACTGATCATATCTTTGGGCTTCTGAAATCTCTTCTGTGCAGGTGTGCATTAATGGAATCCATTAAATTCATATATTTCAACAGATAGCAATTTACGATCTTTTATAAGATCTGTCAGGAGCCGCAGCAAGAGATACAGGACTGTCTCAGGGCATTACAGAACCGAGCGGACTCCCTCTCTCAGCCACGACTTGCCATTGCCTACGAAATATGAATGTCGATGCACTGGGCAGTCACATTAGGTGCGTTCTATGCCACTCGTTGTCTGGGAATATGCAGAATAAGCTCTTTGTCACTGGTGAAGCCCTAACCAGGGCTGAACAGTTTTCAGAGAGGCTGAAGGAAGAGTGTGTGGGAGTTCTAACCACTTTCTATTTGCCATAAAAAGGGAGAAATTGAGAATATAGCAGGGCTCTGGGAAAGTAATGGATTTTCCTAGGGGTGAGTCACCCTCGAAAAGCCAAATGGTTTGCAAGCTCTTTTGATGGGGTAGCGTCCCCATTCTGATTGTTTCCAAGGGAAATCAAAGTCAGCCTTGACGCCGGCTGGGTCCTACCCTCTGGCTCAGCCCAAAGAGAAGCTCTGTTCCGTCAGAGCTGGGAACCTTTTTCAGCAGGGCTGGGTTTCAGAATAAGCATAGTCATCAGCTACATTCATAGTGGGGGGATTCGAGAGTGGCAGAGCTATGTTTACAATCCAAAATTCAACTTGAGGAGTTTTCATAATTAATAGGAAGCTGAAAGTAAGCCTGAGAAAACCAGTGAGGATATTATGTAATTATCAAGTAAAATCTGAGGGTGTGGTTAGCGGACAGCTAGCTTAGAGCCCAGGGTGGGTGATGAAGAAGTTGCTCTGAGCCATAAAGGGCAGAATGACGGGATCAAGTTGGGAGAGAGAGAAGGGCAACAGCCTTAAAAGGTCCCTTTCATACTTTTTATGAATGAAGCAAAACTGTTTTCTGGTGATTTGGAAAGGGGGAAGAGGCTTGAGTTGAGGTCAAAGCCTTTAACATTGCAACGAACCTTTCCTATTTATGGAATGCTTTCTATTACTCAAAGAATTCTGGGAAACAATTAAATGAGACTGGTAGTCCCTATCTTAAAGCAAGTAACTGAGCCCTATCCCTATTCAACAGTTAGCTTGTTCTTCCAGGATGCAGTGGTGGTAACTAGAATTTGCTGTTTTCTGTAAATTCCTGAGAAGACACACACAGAGGCATATGCTTTCAGGGCTCAACTAACAAATCAGCGACCTCATAACCACAACCACGGAACTAAATCCAGTGTGAGAGTGTGAGTGCAGACGGCTGTTAACATGAGGGGAGAAGGGATGTAAAATTTTGTTTGCTTCTTTGTTCAAGATTTTTTTTTTTTTTAGTGGAGCCCAACATGGGGCTTGAGATCAAGACTTGAGTGGAGATCAGACGCTTAACCGAATGGGCCACCCAAGCACCCCTGAAATTCTTTCTTTTTATATGCCAACCTACCATAGAATTCTGTAGATAATCCACACAGAACATTTTTCCACGCCCATCTTTTTTAAAAATATTTTGTTAAAAATTTTAATATTTTAATATTTTATTTATTTATTTGACAGAGTGAGTGCAAAAGAGCATAAGCTGGGGCAGCAGCAGAGGGAGAGGGAGAAGCAGGCTCCCCACTGAGCAGGGAGCCCAAGGCAGGGCTCAATCCCTGGACCCTGGGATCATGACCTGAGCCAAAAGCAGATGCTTAACCAACTGAGCCACCCAGGTGTCCCCCATCTTTAAATGGGGGATTGTAAAATATAACTCTGGCATAAATATGGAATAGAACTATGATGTAAATCTAAATAAACTAATATATTCTGGCTATGTTATAATTGGAATTTCTTTAACCTCCTTATTGCAACCAAATACTTTGAGAGATATTATGGACAAGACTAATCAGTGTTAACTACTTATATTAATGATTCAGGTTAAATCTTTCAAACAATAATTTGTCAAATAAATATTCCAAGACACATGTTAAGTACTAAGTTTACAAGGAAAAGTAAAACATAGTCCTTGGTCTTGAAAACTTACCATTTAGTGAGAAAGCCCAAGAGCCAATAATTACAAGACAACATGTTAACACGACTGAAGGTGCATAAACCAATGCTATGGGGATTTAAGGCAGTCACCGATCTTAACGAGGGTGGGGTTGGGGCTTCTGAGTTCCGAAGACATTTGATCTGAGTCTGGAAGAGATCTTTCATTCACTCAACATGTATTCATTAAGTGTCAATTATGCTCAGATACTAAGTGAATGGAATTGAATTTTGTAAAAAGAGAGAGGGAAGGTCAAAGCAGGAAGATTGTATCCAATCTGGAGCTGACAAATTGACAGTGAAAGAGGAGGGAATTAATGTTTGCTGCACACGTATTGTTTGCCAGGTATTTGATCCTCCCAGCAGGTCAATTTTAAGCACTTGTATTCCCACATTACAGACGAGAAACCTGAGTTTCGGAGAGACTAATCTGTCTCTTCAGGTTCATGGAGCTAGCGTGAAGCGGAGCTGGAGTGTAAATGCAGCTAGGCTTTTCCCAGAGCCATGGTCTTCCCATCCCCACGGCAGCTGCCTTCCTGTGCAGGCTTAGCACCAACAAAATGAGATGAAGAGAAAGTGAGAAACGGCACCAGAATCAATGTGATTTTGGTAACTGAGATATTTTGTGCTTTAGCTGGAGAGGAAAGCCTTGGAAGCAGTAGAACATAATGAAAAAAACATTGGCTTTACAATCAGAATCAACTGGGTTCCTGTCCTGACCCTACACTGACTAGCTCTGTTGTCATTGATTCTGAACCCAAACAGGGAGTGGGGATAATAATATTCATTGCATCAACGTGTAGTGAAGCCCAGGGTTTATTTAAAGTAAATATAATACATAGTAGTTGTATGGCTAATATTATTTCAACTTCCCACTCTGCTCACCCTAGAAAAAGCAATTTCTTAATGTTTTGAAGCGGGGAATTTCACTAGAAGAAAGATCCGATATGAAGCAAACAAAAACGAGTTTTTCATATTTATTTAGGCCATGAATGATTATTGCCTACATATATCGTTGACCAAATTCCATATGCAAAGGATTAACATCACTGGCTTTGGTTCCCATGTGGACTGTCTTGCTTCTTCTCCTGTATCTTTATGTTACTTTGTTTGGGACATTGTGACTGCATTCTAAGTCCAAAAGACCCATCCATATCCATCCATCACCTACTTTTAGAAAGCTTACTGGTCTCGGCTTGGAGATGCCGTCATAGTTTATACTCATGTTACTTTCATGATATTAATGTTAATTACCTCCTATCGCATTGAGACCACTGTTCCTTGTTATTTTGGTGAATGTTTAGCTGACTTGAGCCTGCTTTAGAAACTTTCATTTACTCCTGATTCACTGGTCTCACAGTGCTTAAGATGGGTGGATCCAATGACCTTGGCCACAGTTGAGAGCACCTGCCACTTCCACAGGGGCAATAATCAGAAGTTGTTTCTGACACACATGACATAGGATGACTATATGGGAGCATTGAGACAATTACCTTAGGACCAGGCTGGTGAACTAAAGGAAGAAAAAGAGGGTCTTTAAATTGTTGGGTGATTGTGTATCATCAGATTAGGTATCCCCTTTTTCATGACCCATGGATAGACTAGGGGGTGTGTCTTAAGGACAGAGGGCACATAAGTGCTCCTGAGACATAATCAAAAATACAACTTTATGGAGAACTTCTTTAAGGTAAGGCTAGAAAGTAGAGTGAAAATGAACTGAACATTATTTCTATGAGATGGGCTCATGTTGAAAAGGTGGTAGAATCGAAACCAGAAGAGTAGAACCATCCAGTTGGAGAATTTTTTGAGTGAGATATAATCTCTTAGGTGACAGTTAAGCCCAGACTGGACATGGCAGGAGCAAATGCACTCTAAGGAACAATTTTGGTGGTAGGAACAAGTTGGCCTTATTGCCTTAATGGATCATCCCTTTCTCTTTCTGCTGTGATATGAGAGCTGATGAGATCCTGCCCGAGGCAGCAGGACTGTCTCAACACAGATTGTCTCTCCATCCACAGGGGTAAACACTTTACTGGGAGATTTAAAGTGAAATTTAGAATTACAGGGAAGTACCTAGGAAACGAATATTTTTTTCTTCAGTGAACTCTTAAGAGGGCTTGTCAGTAAAGTTCAAGCAAGCAGGTGTGCTGAAAATTGCTTTAAAACCAAAGAGACAGTAGGAGGCATGCATATGCCAGAAATCATAGCCCCCGTGAGAGAGACAAGCCCATTTTTCAGCAGGAGCAGCTGTTGGTGCATCTGCAGACAGGTTGTTGTCAGGAGTGTTGAGCAGAGAAATTTCAGGAGAAAGGCGCTCACGAGGGGGGAAGAGGCGCGAGGTCTCTAGTGAGACTTTAGATTGGAGTTTGTTAAATCCTGAGCAATAAAAATTGCAGTTCACTCTAATGAAACTTCCTGGGAAGACTATTAGTATTAAACAGGGTGACTCTCCCCCCAGAAATAATGCTAAATCACAGTCACAAATAATTCCAAGTCCAGCTCTGCACAAGGCAGAACATGATTGCACTTTTTAAATTAAATTCACTCTTATTGCTTTGGTGGTGGCCGTTTTCTGAAATTAATAGGAATTGCACACAGGAGCCAAAGGGCCAAGGGTGGGCCTACTGCAGAGAGGGCATGAAGGCACAGATGACCAAGATGGGTGGGCAGGCAGGGTAGCGGCCATGATATTTTATTAGGCATTTACTTCGAGGGAGTAGAGAGATTAAAATGTCTTTAAAGTTCTAGAATCACAATTTCACAAAACCTTTGTTGATATGAAGGCTCAAAATAATACTCTGGGTTATACTATATGAAAATAAACTGTTTCTTTTAATATCTCTGTGAGCATAACGTAGACCCAAATTGTCTTCTTTATGTGGCCCATAGTTGGTAGCAAATTGCTGTCCATCAGGTAGGCACTCACTCCTTCCTTTTTAATACTTTTTCTTTTTTTTTTTTTTTTTTGAGAGAGAGAGAGAGAGAAAGTGCATGCATGTGAGCAGGGGATGGGTGGGGGGGGAGAGACAGAGAAAGAGGGAAAGAGAGAATTTTTTTTTAAGACTATTATTCATTTATTTGAGAGAGACAGAGCGCAAGTGAGGGGCAGAGGCTGAGGGAGAATTAGAGTCCCTGCTGAGCAAGGAGCCCAATGCAGGGCTCAATCCCAGGACCCTGGGATCATTATCTGAGCCAAAGGCAGATGCTTAACCATCTGAGCCATCCAGGCGCCCCTGGAGAGAGAGAATCTTAAGCTGGCTCCACGGTCAGCACAGAGCCCAAGGCAGGGCTTGATCTCACAAACCCGAGATCATGACCTGAGCTGAAATCAAGAGTTTGACACCTAATCAACTAAGCTACCCAAGTGCCCCTACACCTTGCTTTTTAAATTACATGGTAATATTAAAAATAAGTCTTTGACATGAACAGACATATTTTCCAAAGAAGACATTCAAAGGACCAACAGACACATGAAAAAATGCTCAATATTACTTGGCATCAGGGAAGTACAAATCAAAACCTCAATGAGATACCACCTCACACCAGTCAGAATGGCTAAAATTAACAAGCCAGGAAATGACAGATGTTGGCAAGGATGTGGAGAAAAGGGACCCCCTTACACTGTTAGTGGTAATGCAAGCTGGTGCAGCCACTCTGGAAAATAGTGTGGCTGTTTCTCAAAAAGTTGAAAATAGAGCTACTCTATGACCCAACAATTATACCACTAGCTATTTACACTAAAGATACAAAAGTAGTGATCCGAAGGGGCACTTGCACCCCAATATTTATAGCAGCAATGTTCATAATAGCCAGACTGTGAAAAAAGCAGAGATGTCTATCCATAGATGAATGGATAAAGAAGATGTGGTGTATATACACAATAGAACAATACTCAGACATCAAGAAAGAAAGAAAGAAAGAAAGAAAGAAAGAAAGAAAGAAAGAAGAAAGAAAGAAAGAAATCTTGCCATTTACAACAGTGTGGATACACTTAGGGGATATTATGCTAAGCAAAATAAGTCAATCAGAGAAAGACAATTATCATATGATCTCACTCATATATAGAATTTAAGAAACAAAACAGAGGATCACAGGGGAAGAGAGGAAAAAATAAAACAAGACAAAACCAGAGGGAGACAAACCATAAGAGACTCTTAAGTATAGGAAACAAACTGAGGGTTGCTGTAGGGGAAGAGTGTGTGTGGGGGGGATGGGTGATAGACCATTAAGGAGGGCATGTGATGTAATGAGCACTGGGTATTACGTAAGACTGATGAATCAATGAACTCTACCTCTGAAACTAATAATATATTATATGTTATTTAATTGAATTTAAATAAAAAATTAATAAAAAAAGAAAAAATAAGTCTTTAAGACTCTAATTCATTTTCATCTTTATTCCATAAACCTCAGTGTAAATCATTTATTGAAATTCACTAAGCAAATCATATGTTCATGAGTTTAGGAAATACTTGTTGGGACTTCTCACTCAAAAATAACCAGGTGGTTGTTTTTCTGATACAGAGATGAACAGCACATGGTTCCTACCCTCAAGGAGCTCACTTTAGAATGCGTGAAAGAGATAACAAAATAAGCATCATAATACGGAGGAATAAGCGCTAAAATATCTATATTTACTAACAGAGGCAAGGAGCCTAGATCTCAGCCTGGGGACTAGGATTAAGAACCATTGCTAGAAGGAGGAGATGCTGGTTTGGGGGGGGTTGAGTGGAGATCAGCCAAGTGGTCATGGTTGGGCAGGGTTGTAAATGGCAGCAACGTGGGCGCAAGAACAGAGGGGAGAAAGAAAATGACAATTAGGGAAGGAATACAGATTAGGAGAACCAAAAGGAGAGGTGAGTGGAATATCATGGACTGATAGAAACCTGAAGAAAAAAGTTGGGGCCAGATGCTGAAGTAGGTCTGGGTAAGGTGCATGAAAATAATTAAAAGCCACTAGAATTTGAATAGCAGTGGTGTGAATAGATTCACACTTTAGAAAGGCATTTTGGTGGCACTGTGGAAGATGGATTAGAGTAAAATGAAGCTGGAGGCACACAGGTTATTTAGGAAATTATTATAATATTCCAGATAAGCTAAGGCAGCAGCAGGGTAGATAGTAGGGGTGTGATCTGAGGCATTTGGGAAATAATGTTAATAAGACTTAGAAAGTGAGAGGATGGAGATGAGTGGGGAGGGGGAGTATAGTTCCAGTAAACATTCTTTTAAGCACATTGAAAATATCAACCTATTTAATATCACCAAGAGTCCGATTTGTTAGGTACTAATGTTAAATCCACATTATAGATGAGGAAAGGGAGACAAACCCAGGCAGGTTAATTCACTGTATGTACTCGTCAGAGCACCCTGTTGCAGGATCTTGTTGCAGATGGCAGTATTCTAACGCAGCTTCAAAGAATCACAATCAGGGGCACCTGGGTGGTTCAGATGGTTGGGCATCTGCCTTCAGCTTCTGTCATGATCCCTGGGTCCTGGGATCAAGGCCGATGTCTGGCTCCCAGCTCAGCAGGGAGTCTGCTTCTCTCTCTCCCTCTGCCTCTGCCCCTGCTTGTGCTCTCTCTCTCTCTCTGTCTCAAGTGAATAACTAAAATCTTAAAAAAAAAAAAAAAATCAGAGTCAAACCCAGCATGTGTATTCTTTCAAGTACACACTTGGATATAGCAATTGGAAACATATGAAATAAAGGATGGGAGTCACATTTCATATACAACTTGTTGCACTAACTAGGGGATAAGGAAACAATACCATAGAGAAAGACAGACTCCAGTCCAGATGGCAAGTGAGTCCGTGCCTACCTTATCTCTATCCCTTTAATACTATACATATCACTGTCAAGTGTTTATTGCAGGGGATGGCCTTGGAACACAGTTACTTATAACAAGGATTTTCAGAGATAAGATGAAAGAGATTAAGAGCAATATTCTAAGTACAGTGGCTAACTTTTTTTTTAACTGAAAACTCTCAAGTTCAAGTTTAAAAAATTGGAAGTTTTTAAATAAACCTTTTGGAGAGAGGGTCTTGTCTCCATTTTCTCATCTGTAATATGGTCATAACATACTACCTAACTTATAGGATTAATTATAATTATATAGATTGATATTTTCAATGTGCTCCAAAGAATATTTTCTGGACTCATCCTTCCCCTTTCCACAAACCTATCTTATCACTCTCCAAGTTTCATATATGGGCTATACAAAAAAGAATCCACCCCTGGACAGATAATAGTAAAAATGACAAATATTAAACTGGGCGGGGGAAAGATACATTACAAAAAGATAGCAATTGGACTGAAAGAAGAACTTGTCATCACCCCTGGGAGATGTTGCTAAAGAATGCAGGTCATAATGTCAAATTGATTGGTGAATAACTCATCAGTCTAGAATTTTACGCCCAACATAATGGAAGAGTGAACAAACAGCTATATTTCCTCTCACGTAAATGCTAAGTTAACTACCCACAGGTCTTCATGCAAAGCTCAAGTAAAGAATGAACCTTAGTAAGGGTTGAAGTAAGAGCCAAGAAAAATGGCAAATATTGAAATGGATAAGATATATTAGTAGGTCATTTAATTATGGTATAAAAAATAAGTAATGACTACTTTGTGTCTTTTAAAAGCAACACGAAAATTCTAAATAATAAATAATAAGAATGTTTGAGAGATGATTTTTCAGTCCAAAATTAAAATAAAAATTTTCCTTGTCATATTCTGAAAGAAACCAATGAATAATTTATATTTTAATAAAGGATTTTGATATATATGCAGAGATATATGATTAAACAATTGAAAGAGCAAAAATATAATGTGGCACTTCCAAACCAGAAAAAGAAAGAAAAACAACATAAATAAAATTCTGAGAATCAAACAAAAACTGGGAGGAGAATTGAAAGGTGACAAAGAAACATATTCTAAACAGAAAACACTAAGTATGGTAGAATTAAGATCAAATATATCAACAAATGTAATAATTATAAACAGATTACGCTTCCTTATTAATATCAGAAAATGTAATATAGATTTTTTCAATTCATTATGCTACTTGTAAAAGACACATTCAAACAAAGTGACACAGAATGATTTAAAAAATGAGAGAAAGAGAGAAAGAAAGATAATGTGGAAGGCAAAAATAAACAAAGGAATGCTTTCTGGCATAGTAATAAAAAACTCATACAACATTTTGTTGGCAGAGTATCTAATGAAGAGAAGTAATATAGTGATAAAAGGAACAACCTTAACTATAGTTATAGAACAGTCATAAGCATGTATCTTCCTAAAATAATTATGTTAAAAGATACAAAGCAAAATCTAACATAATTAGGAAAACCAAAAGATAAGTCATATGGAAGATTTTAATACAGATTAGACCAAACAGACAGAAAATGTTAACATCCGAATGATTGGAATAAATAAATTAGGAAGTTTGAAGATATCTACCTAAGTCTATTTCTACTTCTTTTATAACTATGTATAAAACACTATGCTTAAAAATAAACTGTTTTCAAATATACATGGGACAGCTATTTTTTAAAAAACCTATGTTCTAGTGAAAAAAGTAGTCTCCATGTATTTTAAAGAATTCAATGTCATATCAGCCATATTTTCTAACAGCATTTCAATAAATGTATCAACAATGTAAACTTAAATAATAAGGAGAATTTGGATTTTTCTGAAGTATATATAGTTATATTAGTCCTTGAGTAAAAAGTAAAATAGAAATAAAATAACATTTAGAAGTGACTAGCAAATGAACCATGAAACATCAAACTTTATGAGGTAAAATGGTATTTAAATTAAAATTTAAATAGAAATTTATGGCTCTAAATTATCTTTTTAAAAAAAATTACTGGCATAAAAAATAAAAAATTATCTGTTATAAAAATAGACTGATAAATTACAAGTAAACTTGCAGCTGATAAAGCCCAAAATATATCATAAGTAATACAAACACACAGTAAGAGGGAGAAATAATAACAATTAAAGCATATACTAATGAAATAGAAAATAAAAACCAACACAAAAATGTAATAATTAATAAAATGTAAAGTTTCCTAAAACAGATTAACAAAAAAAAGTTTGAAAAACTCTGGTGAGATTGTTTAAGAAATAACAGTAGTTCAGCTAAACTATACTCTGAAAAAAAAATAGATATAACTGCAGAAATATTAATGTTTAAAATACCTGAGGTTAACACTGTGAGTAATTTGATAAAAAGTAAATGAACACTCTGACAGAAATATGTAAATGGCAAAAATAAATCAAAGAGAAAAAATAAACAGGCACTATGTATTGCAAAAACTGAAATAATAGTCAATAACTCTCTTTTCCTCTTCTCTCTGCCCAATTTTAAGCACATCATTCCTAGATAGATTAGAGGAATATGTAATCCCTGTCTTCGAGAAGGTAAGAAAAATACTAAATTTATTTTATAATGCTAGGATAACTTCTATTAAACTGAGTGAAAACAATGCAAGAAAATAGAATGATTGGCCAATATCGCTTATGAACACAAAGGTAAAATTTAAAAAAATCTTTGAAACCATATTTAGCACCACACAAAAAATGAACTGGGGTTTATACTGCGATTCAAGGATGGTTTAATGTCATAAACTCTATTGTTCTTTTCAACGGATTAAAGGACAATGATATGAACAGTTAAGTAGATGTAGAAAATGAATTGAATACAATAAAGTACTTATGGACAATTAAAAAAAAACATAGCAAAATAAGAATAGAAGCACATGTGTTTAACCCGATGAAAGCTATCTGATGATATCGCACAGCAAACAGATGACTTAAAACTTAATGGTAAAGTTTTATTATCCGTGAAGTGCCAGAGAGCTACAAACAACCTGCTAGAATTGGTGAGAGTTCAACAACGTTGCAATATACCAGTTCTACCCTCTACAATCTAACATTTCTTTGCAACCTTCCACATCAGCAGTAATAAATCTAAAATTAATAACAAAAGATACCATTAAAAATGACAACAAAACTGAAAAGTCACTTAGGTTTAAATCTGACAAGAGATGTGACAAAAGACCCAAGAAATTAAAGGAAAACTTACAACCAATTGTGAAGAACATAAAATAAGACATATAACTAGAGACGTATGGAAATTACATAAACATGATTTTTAACTAGAATTTCATATACAATTCAACACAGTTACAAACAACATGGTAACAGCGTTTCAAAGAACTTGACCAAAGAACCATCTGGAAAGTTAAAGAGCAAAAAATACTCTAAAAGAAAGGTAGAGAAGGAGGTAGAATTACAGACTTGTCTTATTAGCCACCAAGATCTATTAAATCACTGTGCTGGTGGAGCAGTGCAGACATATTACTCCGCTGGAACAAAATGGGAAACCCAAATTAGACCTACTCATATGTGAAAACTTGATGAGTGACAAAAGAGGTATTAAAAACCAGTGGGAGACACTGTAACAAACATTGCTTGAAAAATAGCTGTTCACAGGGAAAATAAGATAGAGAATATAGATACCCAAGTTGTAAGAAGACAGAGATTAGTTTAAGATGGAAAAGAGCTTAGATGCAAAAAGCTGAACTTGGGAACTTTTAGAAAATATAGGAAAATATTTTTATTATACTAAAAATGTCAAGAACTTCTTAAACAAGATACACAATACAACTGTAAATGTATAAAATTAAATGTTCATACAGTAAAAGATATTTCAAAGAAATAAAAAGAAAAGCTGCATTATTAGGAAAAATATTGGCAGTGAATATATACACGTCAATAGATTACTATGCACAATGTATAATTTATACTTGCAAGTGAATCAGAAAAAAGAAAAAAATTGTGCAATAAAAAAATGGGAAAGGATCTAAACAGTTCCACAAAGAGCGAAAACAAATGCCTAACATGGAAACCTGCTGAACCTCACTGCTTATTAGGAAAATATCCATTAAAATAATGTGGACAAACTATTGTTAATCTTACAATGGAGTACTTTCCAACAGTTAAAAAGAATCAACTAAATATAATCTTGAGTGAATATGCAATTGCAAAGAACATGTAAAGGATTTCTGTGATTTATTTGGAAATGAATTTAAAAATTAATATGGATTAATGGGTGGATAGAGAGATGAATACACAGAGACGTAAGATAAAGCAAGTGCAGTAAAATGTTAATGATGAAATCTAGGTTATAGTTGCGTAGGTATTTGACTGAAAAATTCTTTCACTCTGCTGTATGTTTGAAATTTTTCATAATTGTTGAAAAAAAGAGCATGTTCAATGTGACAACATTTTGTAAATGTGCAAAAATCATATTATTGTCTGTGGAGAAACACATAAATAACAAATTATAAAAACATCCATGGAAATGACGCGTACCAACCTCAGGATAATCATTATATTGAGGGAGGGAGGAAGGGAAAGGACTAGAAGGTCATGAATCCTTGCATTAAAGAAAGAGAGAGAAATCTGAAACAAATACAGCAAAATATCCGCACCATCAAAATTATCTTAAAAGTATTATAGTGACTAAAATGCCAGCTAAAAAATCATCTCTATGGTGTAATGCCTGTTGCATAAGTTTTTAAATATGAAGATGCCCATCAGATTAAAAAATATTGGTTACCCCAGGGAAAGGAAAGAGCAAAATGGGTTAAGGAGTGGTAAAGGTCTTTTCAATTGAATTTGCAGCATTATTGTCCTCAAAACAATTTCACTTTTGACAAACCTGGGTAATAGAACGCAGTTTTCCATGTTTTAAAATTTTCATGATACATAATAAAAAAAGAATCATAAATCTGTAGAGTATAAAAGAATAGCCCTCCTTCTTAAGTCAGAAACAGCGACACAAAAGAAGACTCTCCCGTGATACATGGGAATTTGCTAGCACATTTCAAGAATTTTTTTTTTTCTGATTTGTCTAGGATATTAGCTTTGATCATTGTTTATTAATGATTTTTTATTATATTCATTGGTTACTGTACATATATTATACATCTGCTTTGTGACCATTATTTTATATGTCTTTCATTGCATCCCCAAATCATAAAATGTAAAGAGTTGTTACTAATCATTAGACACAACCATCTAACCACACTGAAGGTTTACCTGCATCATTCTGAACAATTCTCGTTTCCTTTAATAAGGAGCCGAGATCACAAGAACTAAGAAACTCCCTGGGGAAGTTGCATGTGCAAAAGGACTCTTTAATTCAGCATCTAGCAATATGCACAATTGTTTAAGACAAGAGCATCTTCATTAGACTGAAAGCGGAAGTTCTACAATGGTTACAATTTGAATTCTTCCAGGTCAATATTTGACTTTACCAGCTAAGAAAGTCAACCCTGGGGCATGGGCGTTCAGAGTAACTGGAGCAATGCAGAAGATTCTGGAACTCTGATAGGGCTCTTGTGAACAGAAACAAGAGAAATACAACAGGGCACTGGATTTGCTATGGGACAAGAGTGCCTAAAAGTCAGATTTCTATTTCTTTGAGAGGGAACACTACTGAAACACCCCTCAGTGGGGCTGAGTGTTCCGTGGCTAAACTCAGAGCAACTGGGTACAAAGATATGAGAAAAAAGAGCCTTTAAACGATCCTTAAGGCAGATGCCTAGTCATTTCCTTTCCCCTTCTTTCCTTTCCATAGTACTATATAATTTTTTCCTGCTGAAAGAGCACATTCACAGCCATGACAAAGCCCTCCTCTAAATCCATCCATCAATTTGGAGTGGTTTCTACTTTAAAATCTCAATCCACCCCACTTCTATCTCCTTAGAGGGAAAATACAATGGAAGTGCAAAGTGCTAATAACATATACATCCTCAACTCTTTCACAGGGGTATTGTAAAGACTAATGAGTTATTGTTTGAAAAGACCTTTGTGGCTCTCCTAGGAAAGGTGGAATATACATTCAGTTTTGAATGTTTTATTTTGTAGTCATTGTTGGCGTTATAATTACAATAGTTGTATAGTCTGTGAGGCATACCGCCAACCAAGCATCTCCTTCTTGCTCCTTCCTTGTTTATGCTTGAAAAGTAAGCCTGTCGCGCTCAATAGGTCTTGGTTGTGTTAATCACTTTTTACTCTGCTGACAGACACCATGGACCAAACTTTGTATTATTTAGCTTGCTGAAAGGCCAAGTGCAGCATTTTGGAAAATCCTCTGACCTTTGTAACATTCCTCTTTCCCCTTTCCCATCCCTAAAGAGTGCCCCCTCAAGTGTCTACTCTTTCTGTTTGGAGAGTTTGTCTAATGTGCTACATTTGGTTGGGGAGATCTGGAAAGCCCTGGTAAGCAGCAGAGGAAGGTACATTCTGCCCCCTTTCAAAATGGAAGCTGGTCTTCTTTACAGACTGCAACAAGGGGTACATGAACTCAGAAGCATCCTACAAGCATAATTGTGCATAGGTCTTTGTGTACGTGCAAGCCAATTCCTCTGGGTCCTCTTTGACCCTGGGTTCCGGGGGGCTGTTTTGCATTTACTGAACGGTACACCTTTTCCCTGATGCCCGCCTCTCTCTTGTTATGTATGGGCTGTCTGTGTCTAAAATCCTTTATGCTGATTTTCCAGACACGTTTATTTATGTTCACTCACTAATTGAAAATCTCATATTTGAAGTTATTATTCTGATTGATGTCTGTCATTTTGATCAAGCAGTAGCTCACAGATGCTTTGTTAGAACAATTTTACAAGTGAGTTTATCATCATGCCTTTCTCTACTGACCTTCTCTATGGCTGGTAGCAAAAAAACAAACAAACAAACAAACAAAAAAAAACCCGAAAAAACAAAACAAAACAAAACCCTCAGTGGAGGCTCAGAAAAAGATGTTTGGCAAGCCTCCTGAATTCAAGTTTCATTGCGTCTTCACTACTGAAAACAATTCTTCTAGTTCAGACATTGTCGACAGTAATGGAGGAAAAGCATAGCAGTCAGACTCAGGGCAAGGTAACGAAGCAAGTGGAATGGTGAGCTCTCCTATCGCTCGGAACAACCTGTCTCTGTCCCTGAGTCGAGCCCACCTTCTCACTGTCTTATACTGGTAATCTTCTGGGGTGGAGGTGGGGGGACATGTTTAGTTGTACCTACTATTAAAAGATGCATTGTGATGCACTCATTTAAAGCACCTGAGACAGTGTGAGCATCCTCCATCCATAGATGCCACCCCCTACCCTGATACCACAATGTTTGATGGGGTGGCATTAGGAGGTCATGGTGTTGCACAGAATGTTGAAGATTTTTATGTTTAGGTCCCGGTTCCATCTTCCAAAGTTCTGGGACAAGATCAAGCCATTTTACCTCTCTGAGTCTTAATTTTCTCCTTGGCAAAGTAAAGATTATCATGTGTGCTGTTTATTTCTACATTAAAGATTAAATCACTCAGAACTTTATTTTTTAAAAATTACGGAAAATGAGTTGTTTTTGTTACCGTTTAAACGCTTTATATGGAATAATCTCCAAAATGTGTTTCAGATTATTTTTAAAAATGAAAACATTGAAAAATGTTTGATTGTTTTCTGTGACAGGTGAAGTTCAGAGAAGTTTGAAATTCTGAGTTAACTTTAGATGGGAGGGCCCTGCAGGGTGGAAAGGGACAGAAGAAAGAGGTGTGCAAAACTTTCAAGCTCTTTGCTCGTTTGCTAAATCCTATCAACTTATTCGTTTTGTCAGAAAAAAAATGTTTCCAGAAGTATGGAAGTTACTCTACAACCAAATATATTCACATTCAAATAAATCTGGTTAGCTTTGCAAACGATATTACTACTTTGAAGATTAACAATACCCATTCTCATAGTTAAGTTCATTTCATCAAGAAGCTTATTTCGATTTATTTCATTCAAATTTCTCAAATATATTTGAATCACAACTTTTTATTTATCACAAAGATTCAGATCCCAAGAAACTATTTCTTTCTGAAACAGTTTTAAAAACCCTGCATTAGACCGGAGGTCTCCTGTGATTTGGTACTTTTGTCTACAGAATCATGAACCATTAGTGTTGGAAGGACTTTGAGCTCATTTAATCCAACCCTGCATCTAATTGCATGGATTTTTTTCTGTAGGAAGAATTCCTCTTAACACATGAGCACTCAGACTTTGCTTAAATATCTTCAAAAATCTTACCTCATGAGGCCAGAAAGACTAATGGAGAAAAGCTTTATTTTTTGGAAAGTGATTCAGATTGAGTGAAAATTTTGGTTTCTGATTATTTTAAATCGATGACTAAAATTTCTCTTAGGACTCTCCTTTCCATTCTTTTACTTATTTTTTAAAAATTATTGAAAGTCTTTTTTTTTTTTTTTTTGACAGACACTCTTCTAGATACCGGGGATATTTCATTGAGTAAGACTGACAAAGACTCTGCCCTCATTGAGCTTACATTCTTTGTGTGAAAGCAAAGCAAAGACATTAATACATAATATAACATCATGAGGTGATACACTATATGGAAAAAAGCAATTTTATAGATAGAAAAGGGGAGATTGAGGGAGTATGGTCAAGAAAGTCCTCACGGAGCAGGAGGTATTTGAACAGACACCTACAGAAAGGAAGAGGAGAGTGAATGTTGCAGTAAGAATGGGGAGCAAGGTCTCAAGGGCATGGATAAGCTGCCTGAGTTAGAGGAATAGCAGGAAGGCCCTTAATGAAAAAGGGACAAGAGGGAGATCAGGTTGGACAGTTGTCAGAGACCAGATGGCTGGGTGTGGATACCAGGGTAAAGCCTGGAGGTTGTGTTCAAAGTGGGATGGAAGCCACTGTGAGACCCAGAGCAGATGGATGGTATGATAAGGATTACATTTTCAAAGGGATCACTTTGGCTGCCAGGTGGAGAATAGACCACGAGGGCAAGAGCAGAAGTAGGGAGACAAGAGACCATTGAGCTGGGTGAATACGCCCCAGACTCCACATCCTTAGGGATCTGTTGTCCGTCCTCTGGGCCCATGTTCCTCTGTACATCCTCCTACTGTAGCCCCAGTAATTTCCAGTGAACTCAGTTGCTTACAAACCCATCTCCGCCACTTCTGATAGACCATCAGCTCTGTAGAGGCAAAGACCATGATTGACTTTTCTTCCTATCCCTAGAAACAACTGCAGTGTTGGGCACATGCATACTTACATAAAGTCAGGCAGAATTTCTCTACTCTTTCTTGCTAGCATCATCCTTAATTAAAGGTCTGCATTTGAAGGCAGTTATGTAAATTTCTTTATCTAAAAGTCACTTCAGGTTTGTCTCCCCTTTCCACATCTGTCTCCCCATTTTCACATGCCAGGTGAAGTGTACCTTCTCTTATGAGGCCATTCCTAACTTTGCCTGTTACCTGTGTTACCAATGCATTTCCCTACTTTGCTTATAGTTTGTCTTACCAGTAATTACAGTTTTAACTGTTCTTCTCCAGAGTCTGTGGTCATAGAAGAGACATACATGCATCCCTTTTCCTCAGACCATAATGACTAACCCAAATAAGTAATTATGCAAGGTTTACAAGGAAAGGAATTTGAGGAATTTGAGCATGCACCATTTCAGATTAGGGTTCTTTAATAAATAATTCTCTTCTCACTTTCGAAGGTAGAATAATACTGCAGTGTTTCACAATAGCTGAAAAAAATGGGGGCACATGGTCAATCTACCTCGGTGAGGAGGCAGAAGTGTAACAAGGACTTTTTAGTGTAACTAAGGTTTTGGGGGTATGAAGAAAGGAAACACACTGTGTGGTATTCCATAAATTTGATATAGCTTGGGGAAAATGTCCTTCCAAATATAGACATATTGGACTTAACACAGTCCCCCTTATTCGCGGTTTCACTTTCCACATTTTTAGTTATCCGCGTCAACGGCGGTCTGGAAGCAGATGATCCTCCCTCGGACATATCATCAGAAAGTCAATAACAACCTAAGGTTAGGTCACAATGCCTACGTCATTCACCTCATTTCATCCCATCACAGGGCATTTTATCATCACACATCATCACAAGAAGGGTGAGTACAGTACAATAAGATATTTTGAGAGGACCACATTCACATAATTTTTTTTATAGCATATTGTTGTCACTGTTTTATTTTATGAGTGTTGTTAATCTCTTACCGTGAATCATTTAGAAGTTAAACTTTATCATATGTACGTTTATATAGGAAGAAAACATGGTATGTATAGGGCTCAGGACTATCCTTGGTTTCAGGCATCTACTGGGGATCTTGGAACATATCCCTCATGGATGAAGGAGAAATATTATATACTTACTGGAGAATAGATAGTTTTAGTTCCAGAATCAGAATTATTTCATTCAGATAAGTGGAAGTGTGATAAGTGAGGTCCAAAGTAAGATCAAATGTTACGAGTAGTGTTTCACATTTTGAGAACACTAAAGCATAATTACTAAAAATTAGGAAGAAAGGAAGAAAGAAAAAGAAAAAACCTCTTAAAACATGGGTTCAAACGTCATGAAGGATTTTCATTCAATAACTAAGTTTAATGAAATTTTGGAGATTGTTCAAAAACTAGAAGTTTTGGACAGGAAAGGTATTGTCTAAGAAAACAGTAGTATGAAACAAAACGTCTGTCAATAATATTTGTAGTTGCATTTAACGAGATTCTAAGTCCACTGGCCGATTAACGCCAATCGTTTCTTGGGGTTTATTTTTTTTAATTTTTTTTTTTATTTCTCAGGGTAAAACCAAGCTGAGCTTTTAAGCCGGTCAAGGGAAAGTATATTATTTCCATCCTCTTTTTAAACACTCTATAAAGAACTCTCTCGTTCATAATAGCTTTGTTTACCGCATAGTACAGCATGTTCTAATTATCACCCCTGCCTCACTAACCACACGGCTTATGTTCCCACACTCATCAGTTATTTTTATGCTCCTGCAGAAATGAAGAGAACATTAATAAGAATAATACTTGGGGAACAACATTTTTTGTAAAACCAGGAAAAAAAATGTGTCCAATAGTACATGAAATCAGAGCATTTCAGTTAAATTGAAATGACCCATTACCAACAGCGTACTTTCTTTTCTATTTGCATTTGTGATTTGCCATCGGTCCCTAATCTGATTCTTTCCCTCTTCTCTCTAATAATTTATTTGATTATTATTCGATTTTGCTGTTTATTTTTCCATGTCACTGACTTTACTTCATTCCTTTCCCATCGTTAACTTAGGACTTCTTAAGTCTGTCTTGTTCTTTCCATATTTTGAAATTCTCTCTTCTGTTTTCTTTTGCTTTATATTCTTCTCTTTTTCTCCTTTGCTCTCTTTGTTTCCCTCCTTTCCTTCTCTCCTTCTATCTTCTACTTATAATAACTTCTCTAATTATGCACAGAAAATATCATTTTATACCCTTGACTGGCAAGACTGTATATACATATATATTGATATGGAATTAATACATTTTCAGCACAAGAAACGGGACCAGCGGGAATGTCAAATAGAACATTAAAATGTTTTAAAATCACCACATACGCTGAGTAAGGCTTAAATAATATTTGCATGGCAAAGAGTCTAAATAAAAGAGCAAGAACTAAGTAGTAGAAAGAGATAATAGCTATAAAAGTAATTCTTGCAAAAAAAAAAAATCTCTTGGCACAGAATTGCAAGAATCTTTCCAATCTGTAAAAGGTGGAGTCAGTATGCTTTTTTTCACACCATCTTTCTTAACATTTAAAAATATGTATGTGAGCGAATATTTTTCATGAGACTGAGGCAACAGGTCTCACCTCATTAAGGACCACGTTTGCTGTGCTGTTGATTTCACCATTCAAATAGTGGTTACTGTTTGTAGGAATCTTTTCTAGGCTAGAAACCTTAAATGGATAGGAAAGAAAAAAAACCACACACACACACAAGAGGGGAAGATTGCTAATTAAAAGGGAAAGAAGCAGCAAGGCGAGATACAGCAGACCGTGGATACAAACATTTTCAGCTATGACTCAGGAGCACGTTTGGGCAGATTACGTCAACCCTTCCCTCAATAGTTGAATATAATCATCCCTGTGAACTGATTGAAGTTTGAAAAAATAGCAACTAAGACTTCTTTCACGTGCTTATAATCAGCTCTTGGAAATGTTCCACTTCAGATAAAATGGTTACCAAGAGAACGTTGGTATGATGCAGAAATATTTCAGATGAGTACCTATGGATTATGTGCATTTAGGGCTGAACTCCCCCCAGAAGCCACTTATCCCAGCCCCTAAAGGGGCAGCTGCTCGGCTGGAGTGGTGGGCATCTAGTCCGGTGGTGCCTTTGTCCTCTTCACCCACGGCCAAGTCCGGCAGCAGCTCCAGCCCTGCTTCCCAAGGCTCCTGGTGTCTTTAGCCTCCTCGTTCCTTCCTTCCAAGTGAGCATTCCTTGAACAAAGTTATTGTGATACAAATGAAAGGAAAAAAGTGAGCAGCCTCTTCCTACTTCCTGGCTATCCCTGGCC
Organism: Ailuropoda melanoleuca; assembly: GCF_002007445.2. Lineage (NCBI taxonomy): Eukaryota > Metazoa > Chordata > Mammalia > Carnivora > Ursidae > Ailuropoda > Ailuropoda melanoleuca. The sequence goes on from NC_048231.1 coordinate 73,409,444, forward strand.
TAAACAGCCATCATTTTTCTTTGCTTCCCAGTAGCACCTGTCTCCGAAGAGACCTACTGTGGAGCCTAAGGAGGTGCAGTGTAGACAGACCACAGACTATAGCCTCCCACTTCAGTGCAAATAGTGGATGGTTCATAGTTTAGGCACAAAACTAAACAAAAGCAATTTTGAGCTTTGATTTACTTTCTGCGTTTTCTGAGGGAAAAGGTATTATGGCGCCTCAGCCCCGATGGTCTAAGGAGACAGGAGGAAACCGAGATCCTCAGAAACCCCGTTAACCAGGCCACCGGCCTGACCTAGCTTCCAGGCAAGAACAGCTTTATTCCCAACTGTACCCGTGGCAGGTAAAACTCTCAGACCTTGTTTCCAGAACACACACTCAGCACACCAAAACCATGCAACAGCCAATATTCGGGAGATAGGAAGAGAGTCACCATCTAGCGACACTCATGCCTTGCCAGGTATTTCTCTGTGGGTGCCGGAGAGGGATATGCTCATTTCCTAGTTGGGAGGGATAGTTTAAGAAGGGGGGAGGGCTGAGTGGGTGTGGAATAGAACTAAAACCAGTCCCGTAGCTGAGGACAAAACAGAGTGAGCTCTATTGACATGGGATTTACAAGTGCTCAGTGCTTCCAGGGAATCAGAACCTAAGTCTGGTTGTCACAAAGGAGAAGTGGGATATGTTTACCTGGGGAGAGGGGCATTGCAGAGATGGGAAATGTAAAGGAGTGAGATATGGCCTAAAAGCTTCATCCGGGACCTTGGCTTTCGTACCTGGGCCTGAACTCGTAGTTCCAAGTTCCGACGGATTTAATCCAGCGTAGAAGCACAGGAGGCCATTGAAACATGACTTAGAATTCCTTTCAAGCATTACTTAGAACTGAATCTGTGGTTCTGAATGCCAGTGGATGACAAAGCCTGGAGAGAAATGCAGATGCTGCCCAGGGTCCACCCTTGTAATCTGTGGTATGAGAAGGGCAAATTCCATACGACACCCATAGCTTCCTCTTCCCTTCCTAGCTTGAAACAACAGTCCCCATCAGGTCCCATGCTAGATTCCTGCTCTTTTCCAGATTAAGACACTAGAGAAGAAGTCTGTTGTTGCCATGGTTACACAAAAGCTAGTGCATCAACACAGTTGCGTTCCTTTGAAAACATCCTCAACTGTGACCCTTCAGACTGGTTTGCAGACAAATCTATAGCACCTTAAAGACATTCATGGAAAAGAAAATGTTTGTGTGTTGAGGCTGGCGATGAAGTGTTCCTTTGCTCTGCTTTGTGTTGGCAAAAAAAACCATTTCCTGGTTGTATAGACAGAAATGGAAGGTTTCTCTTGTCATGGAATCCAAGTGTTGGTCTGGCAGAGTTCAGCACATGCCCCTTTGGCCAGTGGCTGGTATGTTGAGGGAAGTGCGTGCTGCTTAGCCCAAATCTGCATGTTCCTGCCCACCCTCGATGGCTAAGACCATTAATGACATCATTGCCCTCTTTCCTCTATCTTCTACATGATCAAAGTCATTTTTTGGCCTATGAAAATCTCTCACTCCCTGCGAATGCTAGGACAAGCAATTCTCATGCTAAAAAGTCAAAGGATAATCCATTCTGGTATCTTAAATTAAAGGGCTTATCAGGAAACATTTTCAGGGTTTATTTTCAAAAGGAAATAAATGCATCCTCTGTAATTTCATATACTTTATATAAACATACAGAATAACCTTCAGTTCACTCCATCCATATGCAAAAGCAGTCATTTGTAAAAAAAAAAAAAATTTTTTTTCTCCTCTGTTAAATAGAATTCAGTTGCTTTAGGTTTTCCCCTTTCTCTTCTCCAGTCTTGCTGTCAGCTGTTACTATCAGCAATGATTAAACATAAGCAACCATTGTGATTCATCAAGAACTGATAGACTCATCACTGATGTAAACATTCTTTAGTCCCAAGGTCAGATCAAGTAGGGAGCCAGGACCATTTCCTACACAGATGTATGAACCTGAGTTTGTGTAAATCCATCTATTGTCATATCATTACTGAACCAGACGCACAGACACACACAGACACACGCATATGCATCTAAACCGCCATTGTAGGAAATATAGAGGCTTGGAAAGAAATTATTATTCAGTTAGGTATAAAAATGTTTGCATTTCTAACTTCTTAGAACTTCAAAGAAAGAGACTCCGAAGCTAGTAGTTCACCCAAGTAATTCAGCCTGCTAGCTTGCCAGCTTCCAGGAGCTCCTGTGCAAATCTCCCAGCGAGAGCACTGCCGTATTATATGCTGCCTCCAAATACGCACACAAAAAGCTTAAAGCCCGATGAGATACATAGAAAATATTTTCTCTTCAACATAGAGAACAGAAGAGAGCCAGCCTTGGGACCATCTATTGCAAAGCTCCAACCTGTGCAAATCTGCATAAGGAAACTGAGACAGTTTCAAACCCTTCCGTGTGTCGTCCTTCACCCTTCTGCCTCTCAGACTTCCCATCTGAGAGGTACAGAACTTCTGTGTACTTTTCAATACTGGACATTCTTTTGAAACTCTCTCCTTCCTTAATTTCTGTGCCTCACTGAGCACTCTGGATTCGCCTCTTACTCTTTCTTCTCCTCCTATGGTCTATTTTGTATATGCCCCGTGTACTAGCTTCCTATTGTTGCTGTAGTCATGGAGGCCAAAAACCCAAAATCAGTTTTCACTGGGCTAAATTTGAGGGATGGGCAGGGCTGTTTCTTTCTAGAGGCTCTGGGGATGAATCTATTCTTTGATTCTTCCATGTTCTAGAGGCTGCCAGCATTCCCTGGCCTCTGTGGCTGCAATCATTCCATGCTTTGCTTTCCTTGCCATGTAGCTTCCTTTCTACTGGCAAATCTCCTTCTGCCTCCCTCTTACAAGGACACTGGTAACTACATTCACAGCCCAACAGGATAATGTCCCCTTCACAAGAGCCTACCCTTAATCCAATCTACAGATCCCTTTGCCAGAGAGAGTGACCTTCATGGATCCCAAGGACTAGGGCATGGTTAACTTTGGGCGCATTGGTCACCCTACCACACCCTGTTTTCTCAGCTCTTTTGTTTTTATCCTTTCATGGTAATATTGTAATAGCACTCCAACTGATCTTAAGGGTTAACTTGCTTCAAGCTTGCTGACCTAACTCCCTTGGTCTATAGCAGAACTAACCCACTTTCCTTAAGATTTGCAGACCACTGGCCTTGAGGAGTGAAGGACCAAACTTTCCCAGAAGGTAAGGCCTGACCACATTCAAAAACAGCCGTTCCTTGATGCCAGCAAGTCTGGTCAGGTTCCTGTCGACCTAAAACTAGCTGCCTGAGCACCAGCTTCTCCTGCATATAGCCCCCGTCTTTTCCTTCTCTTTCCCCTCTCAAACCCTCCAGCTTCACCTGGACAGGGAAGATGGTCTTTGAAGCATTAGTCCACCATCTTCCCAGGTTGCTGGCTTCCTGAATAAAGCCACTTTCTTTTCCCGCCCTCACCTGTCTCTCGAATATGGATTTTTGAGTGGCAAGCAGCTGAACCTGAGTTCAGAACCGGCTTTCTGTCCAGTAACAGTATCTTCTTGACCCCATTGCCTTCTTTATGCAAGAGACTTGTACTCTAAATCTCCAGTGGTAATCTTCAATTTAACATCCAAACTAGACTTTCCAAGTAGCAGTCGCACTCTTCCACTCTGATGGTATGCTCAAAGCAAACTGAAAATGCCTGGAATTGAACTCAAAGACTCCTGCCTCTCTTCAGAGACGTGAATAAGTATCCATCATTCTCATGATTACCTGTATTTGAACCTACAATAACACTGACTGAGATCTTTCCCTTCCGCCCATAATTTCCCTCACTTGTCTAGGGAGTCTTCCTTTGATGTTTTTTTATGCTCTCCTTTTTGTCTTTCTGAAACCTGCCACAGTGGACGTTACATTATTTTATTGAACTTCCCTGCTCCTTTTCTCTCCGCATTCCGGTTTATCATGTATTTTGTTTCCCATATAGTCGTTCTTCCAAACTATTTTGGTTGGTGTCATTCTCTTCCTCAAAACATTCAGTGGGCTTCCCGATGCCCTGAGTCCGTGTTGTTACGTCTTCATCAAGCTAAAGTAGCCCCAGCTTTTTTCAGACGCACACCACTTTCTCCTAGATGATGAACTCTACGTTTTAGAACCAAGCCTCCTCATCCCCCCTTTTGTGGATTTACTGATGTGATTCTTTTACCTTGAAATGCCTCCTCATCCATGATGCCATCCCTGATCACTCAGGTCAGCTACCTCTTTTCTTAAAGTCGAAATTATTTTATGACAGACTCTCCTATGTCCGTGTATGTGAATGTCAGGTATTCAGAACATACGTGTTAAGTGGATAACCAACTTTTGCAGAGAGGAAGGAAACAGGTAAGGTATGATTTACAAAACCTGTCCTCTTTCAAAATTTGGCAGTGTGCATCTTTTTGAAGAAGCCAGATGTAGTTTTCTCATGGGAATATTGAAAAATTCTCTCATGTGACTTTTAAAAATTATATTTTAATTTTCTTGGGCATCAGTTTCTCAACTTATCTTGGTCCTGCATTTCACAAGCAGGACAGAAACTTTAAAAAAATTAAAGTTCTGCCTTTCTTTTCTTTTGCACATCATTTGAGTTTGATGGATACCAAGAGACATATATCAGATCCTGAACAGGATCCCATTGAGAGTTCTCAGGGCACTTCAGTCACTTAGTCATGATCTATGCTCTCAACAGTTGAAGATAATGACTTCAGGAACAATCTTTCACGGGTTTCATATTAAATGAGACGAAAGTGCAGGCACGGCATTAAAGCACCTTGTTATTTGCAGAGTACTTAGAGTAACCTTAAATATGGAGATGATCAAATTTCATGACCTTTAGTTTTAATTCTTCCATCAAATCTTCTTGAGCAATTCCTCTTTTTAATAAAGATGTGTGTGTGTGTGTGTGTGTGTGTGTGTGTGTGTGTGTGTATGTTTCTCCCTAAATCAACCTAGACACTTAATACAACATTAACACTTTTAAGTTAAATATGGAAGCCAGGAAATGACAATATAAATATGCCTATTTTTATTGTAAGCTTATCTATATTGTCTTCATGACTGTATACTTTTAAGAGACTGTTATTTTTAAAGTGTCCTAGGGGCACATTATAATGTTAAGAGCTTCCACCTTTGATTTTCTTTCTACTCATTTGCATATTTCAATTCATAATAAAATGCAGAGCTCATTAAGTTCTATTTTTGACAAGATGTTTTCCTTTTAACATAAGTCACTAATAGAAAACTCTCCTGTGACAACAATGGAAAAACTTTCTGCAGAGTATAAGAGTCCCCAAAAGATGGTGGAAGAATTTGAAAAGAATAGCACCTAAGGGAGAGAATATGTACCAATTTGCCCAGAAAGAGCCACATATCCCTGTTAAAATCTATAAACACAAAGCAAATGAGCATGTATTATATCAGATAAACAAATATCTGTAGGTCTGCTTAGAATCAACAAGAGAAAGCACCCTGCCTGCGCCTGCGGAAAGTATATTCCTCAACCCCCATTCCCAGTGAAAACCTGGAAATGTGACCTTCCCTAGGAAAATACCAGAATGAGTAACACCTTGTGTTTGACGACCTTTCTGACTAAACCAACCTATTTTATAGAACTCACATACTGCTAGCTGTAAGTGGACTCTAGGACAGCACTCTAGTTTGTACGAAGTGTGAATTCAAAGAGGGAGAGAGAGAGGGAAAATGAAATAGAGAGAGAGAGAGAGGGAACAGTAACCCTGAGCTGACCTAAATAATAAATATTTTTTTAATCCTTCTGAAGTAGAAACTAGTTTGGTACCTTCTTGACTTTTAAATAAGATCCAAGCAAAGCTCTCAAAGGTCAAATGTCTCATGTTTTTTGTGTAATGTGGCTCATTGTTCCCCCTCACCATTTTGTGCCGCTATCAAAAATAACCTGATATATGTGTTTTATTACCAGGCTTTCTCTAAGTACATGAATGGTGGGAGAGCATAGGCTGTGTGTACTAGTTCATGAAGCCCGTGGTCGTTCTGAGAGAGCCATTCCAATATGCATTCCGTTATATATGGACCTTAACAAGCGCCCTTATTAATTCCTCTCAGAAGTGTGCTTGTGATTTTTTTCATACTGATTTGTATATTTTTCTCAGTGTTTTTATGTTCTTTTCATATTTGTTTTCTTGCTTTGCTATTAAAAATGTAAGTTCCTTGAGGGAAATCATTGTATCCTGCATGCCTTTTGCTATTTTGGGCTTTATCAATAAAGGGTAGAACAAATATATCATTTGTATGCAATGAATGTTATTGACTGACTGGCAAGCATTTATTTCGTGAATAAAAATGTCACATTCAGAAACAGATTTGGAAAGACTTTGAAGATTACTCCTGAAACTTGGCGACTCCTCCAAGCAGTGCTGTCATGTCTATAGGACTGACTATAGGCACACGGCTAATAAACTGCCCAGCTTCTGTGCGATTTAAATATCTTCCGAAAACTGGTTCTCTTTGGGTCACCACACTTGCCAGTTTGGACTTTTGAAACCTACTAATATGGGCTGACATAACAAATTAGCAACAAGAAAAGTTCACGGAAGGACAAGTGTGAGAAAGTGTGCCAAATATATTAGCATTCGGTTTGCAACCTTGTCTCCAGTTTGTGTGAAGTTGATGGTTTGAGGTTACGCTTTCATTAAAAATTGACAACATTTTAAATGCTAATCAAAACTGCTTGTCCTTTCTACTTCTATTTATCTTGGAAGGAGAAAAAGAGAGAGAGAGAGAGAGAGAAAGAAAAAAAAAAAAACACAGCTTGCTTTGAGCTGCAACAAATATTCTCTTTTCATTGCCCCCAGACCCTTTTGCCTCCTCCTGTGTAGGACAGATAAGAGCTATGCAGACTGAGTGTCAGGACCTCGGCCTGAAGCGCGAAGGCACCACAATATTGAGTTAAAGATGTGTGTTCCGGAGAACAGAGACTGTGTGTGTGTGTGCGTGTGTGTGTGTGTGTGTATGTACGCACACATGCATATGGGTGGCCTTCTCATGTGAGTCTTTTTAATCAATGTTAGGAAAGAATGGTGGAGTTTACAGTTGGTTTTGTAGTGGGCAAAAGAGAAAAGAAATATAGTTTCAGAAAAGAAGAGCTGTGGTGTAGATGAGAACAAAATAAGAACTTATAACATTAAAAAGAAAAAAAGTCTGGGATAGCAAAACATGATCAGCGAGGAGCCTTCAGAGAAAGTATATACTTCATTTCAGACCATTCTTAGGAAGGGCTGAAGGGAGTGACGGAAAGTGCTTGGCTTAAATTCCCTTTTTCCTGCCTAGCTTTACTGAGATAGAATTGACATATAACATTGTGTTGGTTTAAAGTGTACAATGTGTTGATTTCATGCATTTATATATTTGCAAAATGATTACCACTGTAGTCTTAACTAACACCTCCATCCCATCACATAATTAGCATTTCCTTTTTTTGTGGTGAGAACATTTAAGAGCTATTCTCTTAGCAACAGTCAAAATTACGGATCAGTGTTATTAGTAATCACCATGCTGTACTTATTAATCTTATAGCTAGCAGTGTATACGCTTTGACCAATATCTCTCCATTTTCCCCACACCCCAGCCCCTGGTAACCATCATTCTAGTCTTTGTTTCTCTAAGCACAGCCTTTTTTAGATTCCACATATCACTGATATCATACAGTATTTGTCTTTTTCTGTCTGACTTATTTCACGTAGCATAATGTCCTTAATGCTCATCTAAGTTGTTGCAAATGGCAAGATGTTCTTTTTCCCATGGATGAATAATATTGCACATACCACATTTTCTTTATTCATTCTCCTATTGACTGACACTTAGGTCATTTTATCTTCGCTATTTAGAGCAATGCTACAGCGAACATGGAGATGCAGATAGAAGTTGGGTGTGCACAGAGATGTATTTTCCAATGTTCAATAAATTACTTTCAACCCACTCACTATTTTCTGGATTTTCAGGAGGAGGGTAAAAACACAATTCAAAGAGGGAAACATGTCTGGGCTTAGTATATATCGAAAGATAGCCTATATTTACAAACAAAAATTACTCAATCAGTTTTTTGGTCAAATCAACTTGGAAAACTATATATTTATTTCTTACTAAATTAAAGACTCATTGGATCAAAGAGTTGAATTGTGTATGTGTGTCCACATGTGTCTGTGTATACATGTATGCATTTGTTTGTGTGTATATGTCAATAGAACTTAGTAATTTATAATTAAGAGGATTAAGTCTGAAATAGTTCTCCTCAATGCAAATCTATGGTCTAAATCTGTGTTTCATTTAAGAAACGGGGTCCTATTTGCATTCTGAACAATGTAACTCAGTGTTGGGTGGGACTGTCCTGCAAATGTCAGAAATATCCTGACTAGGATATTTAGCTGAGATTGGGAATATACCAACCTGGAAAGACTTCATCATTGTTCATCTTCTTCTTCCCCTCTTTCTCCCTCTCCCCTTCTCCTTCCTCCTCCCTCTCCTCCTCTTCTTCCTCCTCTGCTTTGTCTCTCCTTTGGCTTCAACTTTGTCTTCTTCATTTCCTCTATCTTCATCATCATCACATGCTACCTTGAGGTTAGTATGCTTCACCTCATTTCATCACTCCAACAACCCTAAAACGTAAGTGCAATTATTATCTCTATAGCACAATGCAAACTGGAGCTTTGAAGGTTAAGTCACCTCTCCAGTAAGGGCTGTGCTAGAACTTAAAACCAGGTATAGATGACAACAATGCAAAAGTTCCCAACCATTGAACTAAACCTGAACATTCTTTAGTAACCCATTACTGATCTTTATTCAGAAACGAATCTTTGTTTCTGTATCTATTTATATTTTTAATGAATAGCAGTAGTTGGGATAATGAGTTCTATAAGTTTATCCCCCACTGTGTTAAAAAATAGTTCTTTCCATTTATCCTAAATCCTCCTTTTTCAAGCTTCAAAGGGGGCCCTTTGTTCTGGAATTTGATGAATAAGTCTATCTCAATCCTCTCTCTATTCTTTTCAATTTTATAGACTTGTAGACTTTGAGTCTATTCAGCTTTGATTTTTACAGACTGAAAAACCTGATTATATGATGCCCCCAAAGAAAATATTTTCCTTCATTTGGTCTCTTTCATTGCTGTATTCTCCAAACTTTATCTTTGAAACAAAAGGCAGTTTAAATATAACACAACCAAGCAAAACATGGCTAATTCCTGAAGTGGAGCCTGGCCAAGTGGACTGGGCTGAGCTTCCATCTCACTTTTCCAGTGATGCAATATCGTAGCTGACCTCAATTCATGACTGCTTAGGTAGAATGATTTTAAGTGACAGGGAATTATCCAGTGCACCACTCTTCTCCAACCCACCCCCACCCCCAATTCTGAAATCTGGTTTAAAAGTTGTTGATCTATTTCAAATAGATCTATTGCAAATGAACCATGAGAAGGGCCATGTATCACTGTTGTGTTTTGTTCTTAATCAATAAAACCTCAACATGATTTCGGATTCCTGGAGCTGGAGCCCTGAGTGGTATTGTAGTATAGAGAGGGGACAATACATTAGGAGATATTGGGCTTGCCTAGGAAATTGGATGGGAGAAAAAAAACTCCCCTGGCTCTTCTGGAAATAAGACAGTGGCATAAAGTTATTAAATTTGACAGGCAGTGGAAGGTTTGCCAGGAGCAGGGTAAAAATCGGTAAAGGTAGAGGTAAGGGTAAAGTCAGAGGCTACACAAGACTTACATTGTCTTTCCCTCCAAGGCAGCTGAAGATGCAAATATACCTTCTAGATTTGCTTCCATGTTTGTATGCCGCTATCCACCGTGCTAGGCTTAAAATCGTCCATTCTTGAGTTTTCTTAGCTCAAAGACCATCTGATACCTGGATTTGTATGAGGAAAACAGCTTGGAAAAATTACTGGGAGGTGCTTTGCATCAATAAATGCAATTTATATGCTAAATAATCACATCAAATAGATAAAGTCTCCTTCCACTTTCTCAGTTCTATTATAATGTTTAAATTTCAGAACCCCAAATATAGTGAAATATACTTTTTAGTGTTTGTAAGAAGGAGGGCTTAGAAACATTACATGGATTCTTTTCCTGACATTATAATTGAACAACAAGCTTGTGCTGTTATAATCACCTTTTACCCTTCTCAATGACATGGTACGTGCTATCATTTCATTAATATAATTTTATAGATAGAGAAACTTGGGATACTGAGAGGTGAAGCCTTCTCCCAAGGTCACATTGTCAGTGCTGGGAGTAGAGCTAAGCAAAGACAACTAATTCTTAATTCAAAGAATACTATTTAAGCTGATGAGATATTCCTGTGATCAATAAAATGGGGGCCCAGGCTAAATGTGGACAACCAGAGTGTCATGCCAAGATAGAAGTGAGGGACACAGTGGCGGAAATATCCTGCTGCTTATGAAAATAATGGAGGGCAACATCAGCATATTCTGTAACTTGAAACTGTTCAATTAAGTATTCATTTCATTTCACAGTCATTTTTTAAAAATAAATCTGTGTTTCTTTATACCTTTAAGCTCAGTAGTTTTATGCATTAGGTTGACGTGCATAACAAAATGTGGACTATTTTTTAAATTGCCAGATAAGAGCTAGTATGTCGTTACTATTTATATATTGAAGTTGTAACAATCATGTGCTTTTAATTCATTTCACCTTCAAAGATCCAAATGTTTCCAGTTTGTAATATATTGCAGGATGTATTAGGTACACTGAGTCTGTCTGATTCACAGCTTTCTAATCGGCTATTTAGAGTTTAGACCAAGCAGAAAATCAATGTATTCAAAATGTAGTAGCTCTCTTGTTAACTCTAGTCATTTGCTTAAAGAGTAATGTCAAGCTGATAATTGAAATATGGCTTAAACCGTGCATTTTAATTCAAAAGAAAAAATGTTTGAAATATTACTCATTTGATCTTTTCCTACTCCAACCCCAAAGGGCATATTTTGCTTGCCTAGCTGCACGACTGCACTCAGGGATAGCTAGTCCTTACACAAATGCCTGCTGATGTTCAGGGTGGGACTTTAGCCCGTCTCCGGGAGGATTTGGCTGAACACCTTTGGGGCTCCTAGAAAGACCAGTGATTTGACTCTCTGGAAACTTGGTCTATATTCTGTTGGTGGGTGGCCGAGTTGCCACACTGACTTTATGGTGGTGGGCCCCACCCTTTGCAAGGATGCTTTTGTGGTCTTGCTGTATTAAGGAGCACAGGGTCATTTGCTGTTGGGTGGTAACTGCGGTCTTGTGTTCGAATTTGGACATTCCATATTTAGAGACTTGACATGATCTTTGAAGTACAATCTATGGATAGAAATAGAGATAATGTAACACCTGTTAGTTGAACAGCCAATCCTGTATCAAAGAGTCAGTTTAACTTGGCCAGCACCAATCATAATTCTTCCAAAACGACTTACCAAAATAACCTCGTATAAGCCTGCACTCCCCACTTGTAGATTGGAGTATGTTTTTGATTTCAGTTGACTCTCTGTCTCCTGGATTGTGATCAGTAAGAACCCAAATAAATGGTTATTTTACAGCCTCATCTTCTTGGTCGACAATGCTCAGGGGTCGTTTAAAAGATTTGATCTAAAAACAGCATGATGGAGTACAGGTGACAGCTGATCTTTGAGGTCTCTTCCAATCTTTAGACTAGGGTAGGTGGTGCCTGCACTCTGTATTCTCCTACTGTCTTGTGCTTGTTCTGAATCTCTCCTTTACCATCTTTTATTAAAATTTTTGGTGCCCAGTGTAGTGCCTTCTACACACTAGGTACACAATAAGTGTTATTGCCCTGATGATTAGAATAGAGGGGTTGGAAAAGCAGAAGCTGCTGATAGCTAGACAATGAATAAAGTCCTGGAGAGACTTTGAGCTACATCATAATTTATTTTTAGATAAGCCACTGCTCCTGGTCTAGTAGACATACAAGCAAATTTGCTTATTGCTAGACTTTCAGATTTGTGTTAATTCTTTCAAATGTTGAAGGTCAGCTATCTCTATAATCAAACAGGAAAGCACTTAATGTGTTGATCTTTCAACAATGTATGTTAGGGCTAAGAAGTAAAGGGGAAAAATGCATCCTGTTGAATTAGCAGGAAGCCAAAGATAACAGGACATAAATATCACATATGGGATATGATTAAAATGTTGAGTGAAATTTCCATTCCTGCTCAGTGGGTCATTGGATCTGTCCTCTGTAAAAAGTATAAAATGAAAACTAAACCACCTTCCTGGTCCTCTCTCAGCTTCAAGTATATCCCTTCCAAAACCTACTTTTCTTTTAGGAGAGAGAAAGGGCATACCAAAGAAGGAATGTGAACCAATCAAAAAAAGAACTTTCTTCACAGGCCTAATTTATGATGGTTCTCAACAAGAAGTGATTTTGCCTCCTGGAGATATTTGGCAAGTGCTGGTGCCTAGTGCCTAGAAGACAGGGATGCTCTTTAACACCCTAGAATGCACAGGACAACCCTTTCAACACAAAATCATCCAGCATAAAATGTCAATTGTGCTGAGTTAGGAAATCCTGGGTTATAACTATGAATGTATTTTGTGTAATGAGGAAGCAGCCTATCTAGATAATTTAAGTCACTAAATTACTCTTTCTGGGAAAAAAATACATACAAGTAAGTTAATTAGGGGACTGTTGGCTTATAGTACCGGGTGCATGTCCTTGATGTTCACTTCCTTTCGACTCTGAAAATGAGGACACTAAAGTGAAATAGGAGAGAAGGAGGGATAAAAGATCATAGGAAAAAAGTGGATAAAGAGAAAAAGAGTAGGGAGGAGTATACAAAGGAGGAATGGAAAAGCAAAAGGAGAAAAAGGAGAAGAAAGATGGCAAGAAAGAAATGGAGGAGGTGAACTGACAATATAAATCAGAGTTCTATTTTTTTTATACTGAACATTACGGATGGTCTTTAATTATTAGAAGAGTATCTAATTCTCTTTTTCTCTCACTTCTACAGATCCTTCAGAGAGCCACTTACTGTATCTGTCAACAGGAATGAGATCTTCCTGTATTGTATTTATAAGAGTACAGTGACAACATATATTATAAATAGGGCTTCATTCATTATAAGCTGGCAAGAGCAAGTCATCCCTGTGCCCCCTATCTACCATGGCAGCCCATCTCCATCACCAACTCTTTTTAAAACTCAACCCCATCTGATATGTTCTTTAGTAATGTGTTGCTTTTAAAATCAGAAGAATTTCATTGAGATATATTTTATATACCATTCAATTTATCCATTTAAAGTGTACAATTCAATAGTTTTTAGTATATTCACAGATATGTAAAACCATCACCACCCTCAATTTTAGAACATTTACATCATGTCCAAAAGAAACCCTGTACCTTTAGCTATCTCCCCCCTCAACTCCCCATTCTCCCCTCTCCAGCCCCAAGCAACCACTAATCTACTTTTTCTAGGTAGAATTTCCTACTTTGGTAGGTTATCTTCTGAGAGTTTTATTATTTGGCTCTTGCATTTAGGTCTTCAATACTTTTTCCTTGACAATCTGGATGATTTTTACTTATATTTCTTGTGCAATTGCCGCAGCGAGAACTTCTAACATGATGCTGAATAGAAGTGGCAAAAGCAAATATCCTTGTCATATTTCTAATCTTAAGAAGAAAGCATTCAGGGGTGCCTGGGTGGCTCAGTCGGTTAAGCATCTGACTCTTGGTTTTGGCTCAGGTCATGATCTCAGGGTTGTCAGATTGAGCCCCATATCAGGTTCCATGCCAGGCATGGAGCCTGCTTAAAATTTTCTCTCTCCCTCTCCCTCTGCCCCTCCCCACGTCTCTCCATCTCTCTCTCTCTCTCTCATTGAGTATGATGTTGGCTGGATTTTTTTTTTTAAGATCACTTTATCAGTTTGAGGATGTTCCCTTTTTTTCCTAGTTCATTGCATATTTTTACCATAAAAGGTTATTGAATTTTGTCAATGATACTTTCCACTTCTGTGGAGAAAATCATGGTTTTTAAAATTATTTTTATTGATATGATGTATTAAATTAGTGGATGTTATGATGTTAAACCAACCTTGCATTCCTGGGATAAATCCCAGTTGGGCATGGTGTATAATTGTTTTGATGTGTTACTGGCATCAGTTTGCTAGTATTTTGTTAAAAAAAAATTTGTGGTCCACATTCTAAGAGATATTGGACTGTAATTTTTTTTTTTATGTCTTTGTCTCTCTTTGTGTCAGGTTTAAACTCTGTTCATAGAAGGAATTGGGAAATGTTTCTCCTATTTTTTGGAACAGTTTTTGAGGAATTATTATTAATTCTTCTTAAGTATTAGGAAGAATTCATCTGTGAAGTCACCTGGGCCTGAACTTTCCTTTGTGTATAGTATAATTCATTTCTTTACTTGATATTGGTCTATCCAAATTGTCTATTTCTCCTTGAGTCAGTTTCAGTAGTTTGTGTCTTTCCAGGAATTTGTCCATTTCAACAATGTTACCTAACTTTTTGGCATATAACTGTTTACATTCCTTTTTAACACTAGTAGTAATGCATCCCTTTTCATCTCTAATTCTAGTAACTTGAGTCTCATTTTTGTTTGATCAATCAGTTAATGGTTTGCCCGTTTTGTTAATCTTTTCAAAGAACCAGCTTTTGGTTTAGTTGACTTTCTTCTGCCCTATTTCATTAATACCCACTCTAATTATTACTATTTCCTTCCATTTGCTTACTTTAGGTTTATTTTGCTCTAATTTTTTCAGTGTCTTAAGGCAGAAAGAAAAGTTATTTATCTGAGGTCTTCCTTTTTTTTTAACCTAGGCACCTACAGCTACAAATTTTCTTGTGTGAGCTGCTTTAGCTATATCCCATAAGTTTTGGTATTTTGTGTCTTCATTTTTATTCATTTAAAAAGATTTTCAAATGTATTTGGTTTTTCCTTTGACTATTAGTCATTTAGGAATGTGTTGTTGAATCCCTAAATATTTGCAAGCTTCCCAAATTGCTTTCTGTTATTAATTTCTAATTTTATTGCACTGTGGTCAGAGGACCAACTTTGTATTAGCTCTATCCTTCTAAATATATTGAGGTTTGCTTTCTGGCTTGGCATATGGCCTGTCTTAGCAGATGTGTTATGTGTGCATTGAGAAGAATATATTCTGCTATTGTTGGGTGAGGTATTCTGTGGAAATCTGTTAAGTCTAGTTGACTCTGGTGTTGTTCATGTTTTCTAAGTGTCTCTCTTTCTTTTGTCCTGTAATTGTCTGTTTTCCCTTCAAGGCAAACACTTTATTTTTTTTATCCACTGCTAAATTCTTAGCACCTAGAACAATGTGTGCTACATGGTGGGCCATCACTAAATGATTAATACATTCATATTTTATTGATTGTATTGCAGACCTTATGAAGGAAGGAAGGATTAAAGGCAAATTTGAGTTCAGTTTTGAAACTTACACCAACTCTAATCACAAGCTTACACATCAAATTTTGACCATCCATCTCCTTAATGAATGTTATTGACCATAAAGAGGACAAGCACAAGAGAGAGGAAAGCACCACACCGCTATTCACTGGAGTGACAGAAGCATGAAGCCCTTGGGGGTGTGTATTGGGGATGTCTGTAGTAGTAAGGACAGCGTGGATTTCAGTGTAAACCTTGAGTGTTTCAGGTCACTGGAAATGCTGAAAAGAAGATGATCAAGGACCAGGAGTTTGTTTTTGAGGCTAGATGATAACGGATGTTCTAAAATACAGCATAAAACCCGCAAATTTGCTTAATTGTACAATATTATACCAGAAGGGGAGATTTCTTTCTGACCTCAGCTGGTGATCAGTTTATGCCCTGATGTATGCGATTTAATGGCCTGTATCATTTTTATCATGTCACTGCAGATGTTATTCTTACTCATATGAATGCCTAATCCTCTTGTTGGATACTTATCCCTGCTAATTATCTCTACTGTGTCTGAAGCAAGCCACTCACAGTCACAGCTTACGAATGGAAGCGCTTCCTCCCTGCAGCCAAACCAGAAAAAAAAGGGAAGGGGGGGGAATCTCACAGCTTATGGTAAAATATACCTTCGTTTATGGTATAGAAACTCAAGATATCTTTTTGGCAAAGGCGAGGTAGCTATATTAAAAGAAGACACTCTCTTTGTTTTTACGTTGCCTTGCTTATATCATGCTCAGAGAGAGAGAAACCACATTTTAATTTCTCCACAAACTGAAACCAAGTGTAAAAAACTTGACCTAAAAAAAAAAAAAAAAAAAAAAAAAAGAGTAAGAAGTGTCACTTCCCAGGAAAGTCAAGAAACCTAACAGATGCCCATGTAAACACACATACTCCATGAACCCTCACATAGGAGGGTTAAAAAACAGCAATTAAATATTCAGCATGTGCCTCTAGGACCAATAGATAATCCAACCTCCCCCCAAATAAGCACATGTCAATGACTGATTCCATGTTCTGCCAGTAAGTTTGTAGGAACCTGGGAGAGTCATTCCACCTCTGCAGGTCTCTGAGGCCCCTCAGTTCTACAATAAGGAGTTTTTGTTCAATTTTAGGGCCTGTGTATCCGACATGAGTATAACCACAGAAACTATCAAGCGAAGGAGGCATCCTTCCTTGTGAGTTAGTTGGTCAGACCAAATTCTATCAAATATTCCCTCTTAATTCTAGATGCCAAGGAAATGTTACCATAGAATCTCAATTATGAAGGGGAAGTTAGAAATCATGTAAATTCAAAGTTTTCAGTTATATAGGAGCCTCTATTCTAAATATTCTCTGACGTAGTTTCAGGTCATGCTGAGAACCTCCTCGGGGGTGGGGGATTCTCTGTCTCCCTAGGTGGCTCTTCTCAATATCCCAAAACACCGTCAGCAGGACTCGCTCTTAGGAATATCATGCAAGAACAAATAATAAACCTAGAAGACAGTCTCAGTGAGAATGAGAAGCAGCAGCTGAGAGCCAGGGGAAAGCAGAAGGGATCACAGGGTGAAAAACGCAGTTTCTAGGGGCACACAAGGGAATTAACACGTTTTGGTGTCCTGGGTGCCAGACTTTGTAGTGAAACTTTTGCTGACACCAGGCCAGTGAGGCAGGTAGGACTTGTCCAATTTACGTGTAAGAACACTGGCTCTCGAGGTGGCATCGTTTGCACACTGGCACAGGACTGAAGGTTGCAGAGGCAAGGTTTAATTCCTTGGCTGTCCGAATCTCCTGAGCGCAGTACATACAGCGGCCTCTCTCCTTCTTTTGTCCTCATCTGCTTGCCTAATTTTGCTGTGTAATTGAGGGCCACTCGTTTAACCTTGTGGGGGCTCATTTTCTTCTAGCTTAACACAGGTGACATTCCCCCAGCATGAAATTGTAATGTCTAAGTAAACCTCAAGTTTATCAGGTGTAGGGTAGTTACCACTTCAAGAGTTCATTTCTCAGAAGCACGTAGAAGCACCCAGACACCCCATGTAATTCCCATTCTGGGCAAGGATGACCTACCACTCCTTAATAATGTGTGGCCAAGAGAAACCCAGATAACCACAGATGATGTGTTGGCACAAGAGAGCCGAAAGGGAAGATGCCCATCATGTATTCAGTACCCAGGGGCCAGTTCATCGTGCTCCAAGATGGATGTGAGATATCATAAAATAAAAGTGGTAATTGTAAATTTGAGATCAGTTATCACCTAATAATAATCTCCACGCTGACATGTTTAAACAATCTTCATGCGTTGTGAGGTCTGCTTCTGTGGTTTTTAAACCAGATGACACACCTAATAAAACGGCTTTACAAAAATAAGCTTTACTACTGAACTTCTGTAATTAAATACGTTTATTATAATAGGGATACAATTTACTGGAGCTCTGAATGCTAGTCTGTATAATTAATAATGAAACATGTTTTAATGAACATTTATTAGCAGTATGAAATACAAATATCTTGTAGATCAGCTACCATCTAGGAAAACTTCATTTATTCTCTGAGATTAAAAAGCCCTGCGTTACCACTGTCAGTGTCGCGGGCTTGACAGCTCAACAGTCTGCTCTGTAAAAACTCATTAATTTGGACCCCCACAAATATGGGCACTGTGATAATTCAGAAGGTTGTGGGACTGAAGTTTGCCCTTGTGCTATCTATGAAAAAGAGTTTGCTAAATAAATTAATCGTGTAAACAAGATTATATAAGGGTCTGTTTAACCACTCAAAATAATTTTCTTTTGAGTATCCTAGCACCGTGCATTTGCATACACACAATTAATACGCCAGTTGCAAATGAGCCTTACTTACCCCTTCAAAGGGACTGAGTCCCTTGCTTACCCAAAAATGACTGAATACATGTTGAGGCGCAACTAAGTATAAAGTGATGTGTTGGGAACCTGAACAGATACAAAGAAATTTAGGCCATGAACAATTCTCGCAAGAAGGTTGTACTCTAATTCAGTGGTTTCTGACATGGGTTCTACAGCAGAAACATCTGTGGATATTTTTTAAAAATATTAATGGGCAGGCTCTACTCCTAAGAGTTCTAATTTAATGAATCTGGGTGGGAGCCCAGGCAAACATTGGAAAGTGATTACTTGGAGTTAAAGCATTACAGTTCTTCAAATAGAGTTTTTTAAAATGCAAAAGTCCCTGTGAGTATTAGTGTCCTGAGTTGTATTTCTTGTTTTCCTGAACAGCGCTGACAAGGGTGCTTTCTTCTAGTGTCTAGGGTCTGCCGCCAGCAAGGATGTACAAGTGTGACCCTATCCTCAGGGTGAGCTGATGTCCCTGGTGGCCCAGGACAGTCCTGGTTGCTGACTATCATACTGGCATAATTATTGGGGGTACACTTTCCATGCATTATCAAAAGTGTCTTGGTTTGGACATTAAATTATGTCACCTAAATTCTCCTATCCATCTTTAAGTCCCTGTTAATCATGTCAAAACCACCTCCTCCTGTCTGCCCCCAGGAAATCTTCTAACACAGGACCATACCATCTCATGCATCCAGCCTATTGTTTCCCAATACCACCCCACGAGATCCTTTCTTTGCAATTGGTCAAAGTATCCCTGTTCCATTAAAATAAACCTTACAATACTTAGCATGGTCAGCCAGGTTCCCCAGTGACTTGTTCTCTGCCTATTTTCAGATCTCATCTCTAGCTGCTCTACCCTTCCACAGTCCTATGGATTCCTTTTCCCTTTGTTCTTCCGTGCCGCCAGGCATGCTCTATGCTCTGCCCAGATTCACTTTCTCTTACTCCTCAATTATCAGCCCTGTGTCCTGGGAGAGCACTAAACACAAGAATCACATTCTTAAGGAAGCATTCTTTGACTTTTCAGGGAGCAGCCGCTGCAGGTTTTGATAGCATTCCCCTGTATCTGTTCATTTTGTTGGTTTTTTTTTTTTTTGGTTGTTTATTTTTATATGCCAGTATCAACAATCTTTATTGAGGAATAAAATATGTATTTTTTGTTTCCCCAGCTTCTGGCTCAGGATTTCTACTTAGTGAATATATCCCTAATATATTGGAGATAAATGCAAAATACTACACTGGTGTGATGGACCACGCTGCACGACCCCGTTTACCCCGGCCTCTTCTGCTCCTGATAGTGTGTGAAGTCCCTAACATTTTGCAGAGGGATCTTGAGTAAATAACCTGTCCTGTATCCAGGTTTAAATAACTATAAAATAGACACTTTAGTGCACCTTATATTCCTCCACAGTGCAATAGGGGCATATTCATTATCGACTGTTTTGAAGATGATTAGTTCTAGAGAGATGACAATTATTATAAATATTGTAAGGAATATAACCATTATTTCCAGTTCCCATAAGATCCTAAACAAAATAAATAGTAAGATGAAAGGTACACCTGTTCACACACATGCAGGAGTCATATATCTCAACCTAAAATACATAGCGATTGCTGATAACGAGGGATATCATTCTGGCTGATGGCCTGTTTTAAGATTTGTAAAAAATATCTTTATTAAAATAGTGATAAGGAGACCAGTGTTAAAACCAGAATGAAACTTGGCTTCACGTCAAGAAATTCCAAGCTCAAAAGTTGAGGTCTGTTATAGAAGTTAAAATTTAATTGACTTCATTTGACTGGTCTTGTCAGAAGGCTTCTTCATTTAAGTTTATTACGCCTACTTAAAGCCAAGTTTTAATGAAGAGCGATTTCCAGAAAATAAAAAATAAGAGTAGGTTCATGGTAATTATTTAAATTTAGTTAAATTTTGTATATTACTCTTATAAATGAGAGAGAGATTGATTCAGAAATAAGGAAAATCTTGTTTCCAAACATGAAATAACCTATATTATATTGCAGACTGCAAAATTTACAATGACAAATTAGTTTTGCAATGTCCATTGTAGTTATGCAAATGTTTATTTGTTTATTTAACTATTATAAAGATATTAACTAAAACCTTGGATAATTATAATGTTTGAAGCACAGATTTTCTATGAGACCATGTAGGCTTATAAGAATCTGAAATTTGGGGAGAAGCAGAGGATTCAGTGAGTTGGTAGTTATTGCAGTTGGAGAAAACGAAAGCTGATGGTTGAGTTAGCCTTGCACGTCTAAAAGGAGACAAGAAGATACCCTCACTGTGAATGCGGACTGTAGCCACATAGAGTCTCCAGCTTCTGTTTACAGTTTGGACCCAAAATATGCAGATCATCATAAAATTTCAAACTAAAACATTTGATGAAGTCTTGAGGAGTTTGGCAGGAGGTTGCTAATTCTCGAAACAATCATCTTGAGGGCTCATATTTCCCCATTGTCACACTGAGGCAAATTTACTTTCTTGGCTGAGCATTGTCAGAATGCATTGATGAGACAGGACATACAAGCTATGAACCCAAAGCAGATAAACACGCCCTGAACTAAAAAAGTACATTTTATGCAAAGTGTGTTAACTACTCTTGAACATGATTTCTGAAACATTGAGAATATCTCTCTTAAGTTACTCTCCTGATTCCTAATCCTAAACACCCCCTCCTTACAACATGAAGTCTCCAGGACAAACGTGCAACTTGGTCTTTTATCAGCTTCAGAAAACTGAAAGTGAATAAGGAATTAGAGAAATCATGGCAAAGGGAGGGAGGTGGCTGGAGAGAGAGTAAAATGTCACACAAATTCCTGAAATAGGGAGGGGAAAGAGATGAGAGCTAAAAAAATTAAAAAGGACACCCCTTGACCAGTGGACTGGAAAGACAAATTTACCAGCTTCAGGATTTTGATGTGTTAATAAACTAGTAAATGGATAATGCCCTTGACCAGAGGTTTCGTCTAAAATACATACACACCCTCCTTCAAAATCTGCGAAATTGCCAAGCATAATAAATTGGACAAACTACCATTTTGCTTTACACATGTTCTCACAGGTAGCAAACATTCCTTGGTTTATTCTTGTCTGGCCAAAAGACATTAGTGTGGCTGTGACTGTGGGAGGCAAGAGCTATTTCCCAAACCACATCCTCCCTCCCCTCAAACCCAACCACGCACCCAAGGACTTTCAAACAAACTACACTTTTACTTTCACCAATGGACAATTCTATTTCTAGAAATCTAGTGAAGGGGGGAAAGTGGAAGCCCAAAATGTAGGACTTAGAGAATTTCCAGGATTCTATTCCATCAATAGTAGGGGACCCAGCCCTTATCTATTTCCAATTAACAACATTAGAGGATTAACGGCAAATCTTCCTAGATAATTCATTAGCTTGAAGTACAGCCCCAAATTAAAGTTTCTTGAGTTGAACAATGTCAGCTGTAGACCACACAGCCATAGACAGTGCCTACTCAATGCTCATAATGGAATTGCCTGTCTCTCTATGCCTTTGCCCCTAGAGACCCCATTTGTTTTGTGGGTTTGAAAAAGCTTGTGAGGGATTTGGATATATATTTTAAAGCTAGTAAACTGCCATTTCATTTATGCAGAAATTATCTATAGCATAGCCATACTTGCAATTATCCAAAGCAACATCACAGGAAGCAATTTAACTTAACAGAAAGAAAATCAACCCACATTACATTTTCAGATTACAGATGGCAGCAGAAAGCATCAGGAAACCACAGTCTTAGGCCCATCATCAACTCCTGGTGAGAGAGCCTTTCTCTCCCTCGGTCCATGGTACTTCAGCCATGTCTTTGCTCACATGTCCTGTTCCCCAAGTGGCTCTATCAATTTTATCTCCTGACAATTCCTTTATTAATGCCCTTTTGAAAGGCGAAGTAAAACCCTCTTGAAAATACAAATACTCCTTGTATTTAATCCCCTCTCTTGAGCTTCTCTAACAGGTTCCCCTTGAGCTCTTTGGAACATGTTTCTCTGTTCCTTTGCCTAGAAAAATGGATTTGGGTGCTGCGCAATCATACGTGCACACCAAGTAATGACAGGTGCATGTTATTACTATCGCACAAAAGCGAGGGTTAAAATCCTCCTCGTGGAGCAACTCGCTTCACAAATTTTTATAATTTTTTTCTATTAAAGTATTTACTAATTGAGAAGCTTTACACCTTTTACTTGTCAGGTGCTTATAATTCTGCCACTGCACTTACTAGGCGGTTTTGAAGTGTTATCATTGGAAGGCATGAACAGGACCCGGTTTAAGATACCACTTAAGGCAATTGGTCCAAATTCGGGCCTTGTTTTCAAGTTATTTCTGACCTAGGAGCTGCCTTTATTCTTAGATATTTTTCATTGTGGTTCTGGAAATCGGTCTTGCTAACATAAGACTAGATCTATCAGGGGTTTGTTATTAACATTCATAAAATCCTCTGCAGAATCCCAGCAACTGATGCCCACACGTATCCCCTGGGCCTAGAATTTCATTTCATTGCAAATCAGTGAGGTCATCTTGACTAGTCCAGCCTCCCTTAAAGAAGGATGACCATTCCCCCCTCAGGAAGAAGAGAGAAAACTGGCTGCTGGCAGGGCAGGTGCTGGTGCCTCACCTAGACATTCAGACATACAATGAGGTATACTTTGGTTTGATTTTTACACTACAAGGGTGCAGTGAAGACTCTCATTTTATCAGGAACAGCAGTGAATTAATTGTCCCGGGAAGGCAATAGATATCTACCCCAACTCTACATTCCTACATATTCCTACCCAAACTTGAGAGGGGATTTTCTCAAAAGACATTCAGTGAGCTTAAACCAAGAAAGAGTTATTCTGCAGAAAATGGGAGCTTAAAAGTCATTTCCTCTATCCACAACCGGCATCATTTCGGTCAACTTAATTATATTTCAGATCCAAGGAATTTTAGTTGTGTAAGAAAATGGTTATAGATCCAGTTGATAACTTACCTATGGACCATGTACTGCCCTCAGGTACTTAGCAGGGCTCTGGTCCCTGCTTTTCCTGAGAGCCTTTGCAGGAGACCCAGCTGTCTGCTTCTTTGCTGTAGTTAGTTTAAAAGCAGTCCTAGGAATGGGACCTGTTCAGGAAAGAATGGATTTTATGCCTTCCTTATTGCCTTCCAAATGCCAGGAGCTTTTCAGAGTAATACCAACTGGTGTAAAAAGAGAATTTGAAATAAAAGAAGCTTTTATTGCCCCAGAAAGAGGCTGCCCATAAACTTTCCACCTGCCTTAACCACTGGGGAATGTGTATGTGTGTATATATATATCAACAATTTCTGGCCAATGAGAATTTACCTTTCCTATTAGCCTCATATCCTCTGGAATAATGTACATGATAAAAACAGAGGAAAAAAACAGGATCAAACCTCTTTAATTGCAGTTGTCAAATGTATTCCAGTTTAACACTTCATGCATTCTGTCATCAAGAAAACATTTTCCTGCTGGTGCCGATGCTTTACCCTTACGCAAAACCTTTCATCTTGCAATATCAAAGATTTCTGCAAATACTAATTCATTAATTAAGCTTCTCGATGACTGTTCAGAGAAAGAGAGAAGAAAAATGTATTTCAAAAAGAAAGAGATTTAAAATTCGGGTTGTTTGGGTAGGAGTTTCAGCGAACAAAGGATACCATGTCACTGTGTCACTGTGACCCCCCCCCCCACAAATCAGTCACTGAACCCAGAATGGACCCTTTTCTATGAAGATGCAAACATTTTTTCAGGTGAATGTTTCACAGGTTTGTCTTCAGTTTTTAATGAACCTTCTTCATGACACTTGGTCACATCATTTGCCTCTAATTCTGTTGTTCCTTTGTTCTCCTTCTCTAATAGAATGTGAAACGTTGTGAACTTGCTGGGATTTCTTGATTTGCATCAGAGTCGCAGTAGAACACTTGGGCGCTAAAACCCCACCCTAGGGAGAGGGGACCTGCCTTGGATCCAAGCCAGGTTTTCAAGAAACTGTTCTCAAACGCAGAGCCCATAACAATGTTTGACTATTTTGGTCTTAATTAGTGGAAATGCTGAAGCTCAAAATAAATCAAAATAAAACATTATCACCCCAAACCAATATATAAATAAAAGAGGCCAGAGAACGTTTTCTACTCTTTCTACCACTCAACAGGTGTAATCTAAGTAGAGTCACAGCCAATCCAGAACCAGTATGTGGCTCTCTCTTAAGATTTTTGGAAGTGTAGCTTATTTTAATACATGCCCTTACCTACTTTGAAAGAAAGAATGATGTAGTGTAGGGAAAAGTTACTGGAAATTTGTGCCCAGAAACAGACTGCCACCCTCCTAATTGGAATTACACATGGAAGTCTTATCATTACTATATCTGGGTCCATCCAAACAGTTCTAAGGGTTATCAGTATTATCACTGGTAATGTCAGGAAGAATTTAATGAATTGGCCATGAATACCGTAAGGAGTAGTTTGTAAACCCACACTTGCAGCCATCATGACTAAGTCGCTCAACCAATACTTAGTAAGAAGTACAGACACTGTGTTGGTGTCACCTTTGATTCTCTCATGGTTTAGAAATTGAAACCTGTGCCTAGAAAACACATACTAAGATTTAATTATTTCTTTGTGCTTGTTAGACCAGAGCATACTTACTGCATTGTGTGGAGATTCAGAACGTTCTTGAAAAAGAGGACAATATCTAGAGTCCAGCCAGAAATATATTATGCAAATATCTTCTTACATCAAAACCTGCTAAAATGTCATAAGATAACAAGGGGGAAAAATCTAAATAGCGCCTAACAAGCAACATTATATTTTTGAAAATGAGCAGAGTAGATAATCCAGAAATCATGTGTAATACCTCCTGCAGTCCACCACTCAAGGTAAAGATCAAATCAACCTGAAAGAAGAAGCTTCCCAAATCTATGACAAGGTCTCTTCAAGGTGAAGACCCAAGTCTAGTTTTTTTCCTAGCCACAGTGAAAGACAAATCTTTTTCAATTTTCTTACTATTTATCAAGCATTCATCTAGTGGCTTCTCTTTACCCATTAAAACATGCTAAGGAAAATTCAAAGTGGAAGATCCCTTCCTTTGAACATTGTATCTTCTAGTTGGGCTACCAAGGTATGTATTTGTAAAAAGCTCCATTGTAGCGCAGAATTATGTGTGATTAATCTCAAAAGGAATTGACTCTTTTGCTGTGAAAATTCAGAGGAAAGAATAAGGATGCTCTGGAATGGCCTGATTAGAAAATATGACATTATGGAAACACATGATATGAGCTTTGAAAGTTTAGTAAGACTGGGGAGATAGAGGAAACATTTTAGGTACATGAAAGAGAGAAAATCACTCAAACACAATCAGGGAACCAAATGGCCAATCAATGTAAAGTCTGGAAAATAAGGGGAGGCTCTACCAGGCAGCTTGGATAAGCAAAACATATTTTGGTTCCTTTGGACTTTATAAGTAAAATCACCACATTCTTTTGAAGTGATTTGCAAGATTTAGATGAGATAGTTAGAAAAAAAATTAGAGACATTTGACTGCAAGATAATATGAGCCAATGATGAGGTATGTGGCTATTTAAAGACTAACAAAATTTGAGTTACATTAATAGAATTATGGCACCTTGAAATCAAAAAAGTAATAGACCATGGTTAAAGAACTGCACTTAATTCCAGATACCACATTTTAGTTACAAACTAAATACATCAAAAACGAATCCAGGCAAAACATTGAACTAGAAACTGGTTTTATAATTAAGCAACCAGAAACTCTGTCTTCTGAGGAATGGTTGAGGTGTTTACTAGAAAATAGGTGTCTCAAAATATTTTGAGGGTTGTATGTAGAAGAGGAAGATGTATGGTGAATGCTCTCAAAGAGAGTAAAGGAGTTGCTGCAGGGATCTATTCGACTTCTATTCTCAATGCAAAGGAGCTTCTATGACTCAGAGCTACATAACGTGAGAGAAGATGGTGATGCTGTAACTAGAAATATGATAGCTGAACTAAATGACCGTATTTATCTGTGCCGTACGAGGACTCCTAATGTTAGTTGGGAAATTGCACTATATGGATCCTAAAGTCTTTCTTACAACATACACTTTTACTCATATTTTAATTTCATCTATCAAACTGTGCTCTAACAAATGATACTGCTTTGCACAATTTTAATCAAGTGCTAAACTGTGTGGCTGACTTCCACAACATATGCTTGCTACAGGAATATTAGGGAATGTCTAGTTCCCTAATTAGGGAATATTAGAAATCTTCTATTTGTATTGGAGGACATTGCCCATGTTTTCTCCACTTGGAAAAGAAGATAGCTTCTGAATTTGAACCCAAATCAACACAGAATTAGGTTTTTAATCATGTTCTCTAGTACTTATTTCCAAAGAAGTTATAAGTTTGAAATACGCAGCTATCTTCCCGTCTTTGCATTTTTATGAAAAGGAGATTACACCATGGAGTTCTCTGTCAACTATTTATAAATAAAATGTTTGCTTTTATTCCATTCATAAGACTTCCTAACAGTTGTTGAACTTGTTAGCTTAACTCCAACATCTTCAAATTCAAATGGTTTTATTATCGTTATTAAAAACAAAACACCTATTTGTGAATTGGATAATCAAATAACGGCTATATGCAGTAATGAAACTATTGCATTAATTTAAAGTCATTAATGCAAATGCAAATGACCCAGGGCTGTGAGTCTGAGCTTAATAAAGCAGCAGAATAAATCCATCCCATCTGAGGCTGTTTGAATTTTTAGCCATACACAGATTGGGATTTCCATCCATCTCTCATACATGGCTTCTGGTATCCATTTTTGCGTATTTTACATGCTACTCTACAGGTAAGATTCTCTTGCTTCTATTCCCCTCACTTTTATCTTCCTTGTGAAGGTGTTGGCTTATGTTCCTGTGAATTAAGTTGTGCTGGTTTTCTTCCAGCTCATATGGTGACTTATAGAAAGAAAACTGTTGAGTTATTTGCATGACCTTTTATATTCATTTTGCATGAAATGAAATCATGTGCTTTTCTTGTAAAAGATACTAACGCCACTCAGCAGTGGATAGGGTTAATTGTTATTTTAATGAGAGTGACATGCAGCACTGGGTAAGAATACGATTTTAAAAGCTACAAGCTATAAAGGTCACATATCAGTGGAGTGGCAAGTTTTTATGGCATATTGCTAGGAACCTGGTCCATTTTATGCTCACAATCATGTTATTCTTTGCCTAGTGCAGGCCATATGCTTTGACAGCATACTAGGATTTTTTACTGGAAAAACATTGTATCTTAAAATCTTTCCAAATAACTCAGTGTTCAACCATGGGATTATGTGATTGGAACAACTTTAGAGGTAGACAGCATATCAAAGATTAATAATTATACTAATAAAGTTATAATTCCATGATAGAAGTTCAGACCAGATTTCACTAAATATTTATAGAGACAACACTATTGGGTAACCACCATGGCCTGTGTGTTCATAATTCCAAGCAACACTGAGTGCTATAAAGACAGTACATGGGTTTATGTCACAGGTAGTGACACTTAAATGGTGCATCAGAGATGGCTTCCCTGAAGAGAGAGTGTTTGAACTAACACTGAGCTACTGAGGAGCCGGCAAGGTTAAGTTCAAGCAGAGGGAATAGTAAGTGCAAGGCCCAAAAATAGAACTAAAAGTTCTATTGGAAAAAAATGCAAACAAAGCCAGGGAGAGTAGAATATAATAGAAAAGGCAGGGAGTTGTTCATCATGAGGCCTAGGAGGCCACTAGTCCATGCGACATGGAGCTGGATTTCATCCTAAGGGAAAGAGGAAATCATTGGTGAGGCCCAGGCATGAATGTGACATAATTCAAAGTAACTGCTGCTATGGAGAATGGATGGAAGTTGGCAAGAGTAACAGCAGGGAGACCTGTTGGAAGTGTCTCGATGATGTCCAGCTGAAAGGTGAGGGCACCTAAATTGAGCATCCTTAGAGGTGAAGAGCAGTAGACAAATGAGGAGTAAATTCTGTAGCTAAAGCAGAAAGGGCAGTGGCTGCATTGCCCAAACGAGCTCAGAGTTGCACCGCTCACAAAATGAAATTACGTGTGTCAATCTTTCACCTCCTTTGACCTCTTGGATAAACTTCTAGGAGAGGAGAAGATGTGATTAAGAATCAAAATTTTCTCTTCTTCCTTCAAATAGAATACAAACAGAATCATTCCAGATAGATAGCTATTTTACTCCAAGAATAGGTTAGCTATGGGACCCTTTGTCCACAGGAGCCGTAGTTTTAAATTTCTCACTTCCATAAATTTTAAATTAACAATTGGGGAGCTTAATGGTCAACTATAATGATTTGTACTTCAAGTTCTTTGGAGAGATGAATTTTGCAGAAACTAACCAAGGAACTGCCATACATTCTGCAGGAACTAATAGAATATAAAAATAAGAGGTACTGGGGCGCCTGGGTGGCTAGTCAGTTGAGCATCTGACTCTTGATTTCGGCTCAGGTCTCGGTCTCAGGGTTGTGTGATATGGCCCCATGTCTGGCTCCATGCTCAGCAGGGAGTCTGCTGGAGATTCTCTCTCTCCCTGTCCCTTGGTCCCCTCCCTGCTCTCTCTCGCTAACATAAATGAATAAATCTTAAAAAAAGAATAAAAGATACTTATTAGCCACGGCTGATGGGAAGGAAAGGGCCCTTAGTGAGGGCATCTTCCCTCACTTGCTACCAGCAGGCGCTGAGGACTCACCTGGCTTTGCTCAGTAACCAAAAGAGATTTAGATTTGAAATCAGATGAAAAGATAGCCACAACCATGAGGAAAGACCGATTGAGGCTCAGGCAATTGGTACAGAATTACTGGCTGCTTGTTATGTAAGGATAATTTCATCTGCTTTCAGGCAATAAAGGAGAAAATCAGTCTCTGCTTTCGTGATTTGCCAATCTTCCTTCTGCACAGTCTGCTTAGCCATTGTCTGGTTACAGGAGTCTGAAGGATGTGTGAAAAATCAGCCATTGCTGTTCCTTTCTGGATAGTGACATTATCTTCTCCACACAGGGGCTGTCACAGGCTTCTATTAGAGCCCCGTGGATGGGGGAGATAGCAGACTATTGGACCAAAAACCTTGTTCCTTTTAATTCTTTCCTTTTACAAATGGTAAAAGATAAGTCTCCTTTTTCTTTAACAGACAGAATCCAGAGAACTTCTAATATGTACAACGACATTTTTTTTCTCCACTGATGTTTTCCTTGAACCCTTAACATCTTGTGTTGCACCTCTCCTGTACTACTACCAATGCTACTACTAGTAAGGCCATGTTCGAACCATGGATTACCAAGCCTTTCTGAGAGAATACAGATACGAAATGAAATGATTAGACTGGCTAGGTGTCCATGGGACTTTCCATTCTCAAAGACTAAATACAAAGTTTTGGGGGAAAAGTAACTTTCATGCATCTTCACAGGCCCATTGTCTCTTACCTAAAATTCAGAGGGGAAAAAATATCTTCCAGGCCAAAGTCAGAACAGAACATGTCAGGTAGCTCAACTGACGCTGCCCACAAGAGATGCTTTCATCAGTCGTCCTCCTGCACCACCTGCTGAGGCTTTCCTCTCATCACTATTGTCACTCCAACACATGCCTAAATTTTCTAACAATATTTTTCCAGCCATTGAGTAAGTAGCTGTCATAGAAACAAGTGACTGGTCAAGCATGTGGTCTCCGCTTCCTTAGTAGAGTATCTGACAATACAACCCTCATCCACAGGGTTAGAGAGTCCATGGGCTAAGGGGTCATACATAGGTTTAAGCCAAAAAGTGAAGAAATGTCACAGGACCAGATAAATTGATCAACTGCTAAAAGTATAGGCCAGAATGGTTGTGTTCACAACAAGGGGGACTGGTTGCCTGCTCAGAACTAGAATGCATGGCCTCACTCTCTTCAGATGCCGGAGTACTCAACTTCATAGAGATATCTTCTCCTGCTGTTTCCAGAGATCATCTTTCCCACAGAGGAAGCATGGCACAAGCTACTTTATTTGACCTTTGCAAGTGTCAGTGTTTGAACGAGAGCAAATGCAGTGACTTCTGGAATGATCCCTTCTCAGACAATCAGCGGTGCATACTGGAGCCAATTGATCATGAACAAAGGACTGGAGGATATGCCTACACACATACGTATGTGTATATATACTCACATACATATACATGCAAACATACGTGTACATATGCGGAGGCATATGCAGACACATATCCACATAGACATGGAAAAGGCTTTCAGCCTCTGGAACCCTTACAAGCTGGAAGTCTAAGGTAGGGACACAAATAGGAAATAGAAATAGGGGAGCATTATTCATCCCCACATAGTCATGTTGGGTTTTCAGAATTCAACTGGAAGATTATGATAATACCCGAACGGAGATCTGAAAAGTTTTCACAAGCAGTTTGTATTTCCTGTGGAAATTCGCAGCTACGTGTGTGTTTACAATGCTCTACAGGCATTGTGACATCTCAGTATGTATTTCTGATGACTTGCCATCCGTGTGACTGTCTTTGTCTCCGTTCATAGACCTACGAGTGCCTGTTTCTAGAAAAAACGTGTGTTCAGGGAGTGAGGAGGGAGCTGAGGCAGAGGAGTTTGGTGGGGTTTCTCTTGTTTTCTAGCACTTCCCTGTGCCTTCTCTCATCATAGCACTGACCTCCAATTATTGGAACTTGCATCTCTCACTTAGTCTGGGGGCTCCTGGAAAGCAAGGATTTTCTTATATTTGCTACCTACTAAGGTCTTGTGCAGTGCCTGGCATGTAGTAGGATATCAGTAGTTGCAAAATGAATCATACATTATACATACTAGTCACTGCTTTAATTCACTCTGAATTCTTATTCTTAAAGACAGATTCATTTATTCACCAAAAATTATTAACACGTGCTATTTATGCTTGGTGGTTCAGAAGGGAAAAGAAAGAGGAAAAAAAAAACCTCACTTGCCTTGAAAGATTTATTTACAAAGACTGTGTGTGAGTGTGTGTGTGTGTGTGTGTGCGTGTGTGTGCGCACTGGGAGAATAGGTTGATGGGGCTTAACAATGGCTAAAATTTCATGCACTTTTTGCTGTAATAAAATTTATAAAATAATTTAATCTATATTAATTTAGATAATACAGCATATTTTCTAGACTCTGATTTTGATCATCACCCTGCAAAGAGAAGTTCTTATATTTTTGTTTCTAATAACGTAACTTCATGATTTCATTATGGGGTAGAAATCAGATAGACTACACTTAAAACTGACTTGGACCTTTTTAAAAGAAAGTTACATGGTTATAGATGTGGTTTGTTTGTGTTTTCCCATTTTGTGCATCTTGCTCATTCCTAGTCCCTGTGGGCAGCTGGAAGGAAAGGTCAGGTTACTGTCAACTGTGAGAAAGGGCTGTTTCAGAAATGTTTCCAGCTGAGATCTCCCAGGAGATGTCACACCTTGACATGTGAAATACGGTCTTAAGGAGATGCCTTTAAAATTCATATATAAATATGCCAAGTGATTAAATGTATGTGGCTCTTATGTTTGTGTGACTGTGTGGAAGTATGCGTGTTATGTACATGAGAGCGTACAAATCTGTCCATTGTGTGTGTGTGTGTGTGTGTTGCGTGTATGGTCGTATGTGTCATGGGTAGTGTGCCTCTTTTTGTGTGTTATATTGTGTTTGTTTTATGTGTGTATATGTATTGTGCTTAATTGTGCATTTCTTGTATATGTACGTGTGAGTGTGCTGTGTGTGTGGCAGTTTTGTTTTTTTTTTTTCATATATACTCACAAAGTGAAAGAGAAAATGTGTCATTATCTGTGGAGAATACAGCCTCAAATTAAATAGATTATAAACAACCTTTCCGAGGCTGTCAGAAAATATGTTGAAGGGTTTTCAAAAAGGGAAGGAAATCTCTCGGGCAACCATATCTATATTTGCATTGCTTGTTTCAGAATAAAGACGAAAAAGAACCAAACACATCCACGCCACACGCCCCTGACACAGAGTCATATTTTGAAAAGTGCTGGCTGGTCGCACCTCCGTGATGTGCCTGCCTGTGACATTTTAAGATCACAAATTGCTGCTAGGAAACACTCCCTCTTTTCATATTTACACTTAAAAAACCTTTTCTTCTTAATGGTTAATTAGGTCACTAATCAAAAGAAGCTCTTAAGAGGAAAATGAAATGTTGACATTTTGCAATTATTTGCTACTGTGAATAATACATAAACATACTACTTATGGAGAAAGTGGCTTTCAACCTCTTTTTCTGCCACGAGAGCTCCTGCTGACAGCTGAATCCCTGTGCCTTGGGTCACAGACTGACACACTACCTCTCCCCCTGCTTGAATTCACTTTGGGTCATTTACGTGTCATTATACTGTGCTTTTGCAAAATGCAGAATCACTGGTTAAGTGTGTGTGTGTGTGTACACACACATGTGCTCGTGTGTATGTGTGTGTGGTATATTATTCTTGTCTACTTCCAGCTACATCATGAGTGTTAACACACTGGCTTAGCACTAATTACTTGGAGTAGAAACTCCTTTAGATATTAGTTTAATCAGAAATAGACAAGAGATAATCTAATCACTCCAATAATTCAGTCCTGCAGCACGCTTTCCCTGAGCTCTTCGGTGCCAGGATTCTGACAAGCGTTAGTAACGTGAAGCTGCCTGGGACACAGGGTCTGTCCTTCCAGGACGAGTGGGAGACGGCACACCCAGGCACATTCAAGGACCTTCTTAGAAACACACATAAAGTGTTTGGCTTCTCATTTTGTTTTTCCTCTGTACTTCAGATGACCTTTTCTTCCACGTCACCTCAATCACCTAATTCCACTGTCGAAACTATCACCCATAAGTTCACCCCTCCAAAATCTCAACTTCAAGCACGCCTCTCTCTAAATCCAGCCTTCTCTCATTGCAGCTTACTCACCCCCAGGACTTGGCAAGAGTGTGCTGTGAAGCCGGCACCCCCTACACTCCACCCCTACTTCTTACCGCCATTACTCAGTCGTGTCTGTGTCTTTTCCCTCTTCGCATAAGGGAGTAGTTATTACCTTTAAGGGCCCACCCTTACCCAGTGTAACCTCTTCTTAAGTACACTAATTCTATACCTGTAAAGACTATTTCCGAATAAGGTCACATTATGAACTTGCAAGTGGATATAAACTTTGGGGGGACACTATTCAACCCACTACAGTAGTGACTGAGTTCTAAAGAAGACACACACATTCACAAACATGAGCTCTTTCAAACCCGCAAAGACTAAATATTCCCATTTTCAAAGGGGGTATTGAACTTGCCCATTTTCCTCACTGAGTGATCAAGAATATTCACACGCAACATTTCGATGGAGAACAGTTACTTACTACAAGGGTCTGTATACATATATCAGGCACTTTTATTACATAGAAAGCATCTTGAGATGTATAATGTTTTGCAACATGTTCCTAACACGCATAAATAAGAAGTGAAACAAAATATCCCTGCATGTAAAATTTTGAGTGCAATTCATGATCTTAAATTGCACCTTCAATTTCTAGTATATTTTCAAGTATATTAATTATCAATGTTTTATATAATCAGAAAGGTTTTTAAGATTATCTCTTAAAGTCCCACATTTTAGAGATTGGACAACTGAGAAATTAAATTACATGTCCAAGTTTGTCCAGCCCATTGGCTGCAGAATGAGAACCCAGGTCTTACTTCCATGTGAAATTAGCAACTAATATAAGTCAAATGATCTGATTGTCTCATAATCTTTAGTCTCTCCTCCTTGTAGACTTTCTGCTGCAAATGGTGCCTTTAATTAGAAGGCAGCAGGTAAACACCGGAGTGAAATAGGCTGGTTTGAAGTCAGCTTAGGTATTGTCTAGTCACTTGACAGTACTCATGTTTCTTAATTTCACTCAGATTTGGTTTCCTCATTTGTAAACTGAGAACAATATTCAGTCAGAGTTAAAGTAAATATTATTCATTTAAAGCTAATGAATCACTTCTAACTTTATGTATTTATATGCTACATTTATTAACTTGACATACACCCACAGCCTACAGGAGATTATATATAAATACATACACACACAGACACATGCACATGGGATCGTATGGCAAAAGCTCACACTCAGTAAAGGAAATATGAGGATGAGGGTGATGACATGATCAAAATAATAGACAAATGATCCCGTTTGGGGGAAGCAGGTATAGCACGCTTTTTTCTCAAAGAATTAACGGAAAGCAGTGTAATTTGACCTTGCTAGGTCCTTTGCTCATGTCATGTTATAAAATCTGCTCAACAGCTCTAGATAACGGAGATCACAGTTTTACGATGAAAAAATTAAGGATCAGACATTTAAATAAGTTGCCCAAAGCCATAGACTTAATCTGTGCTAAAGATGGATTTCAAATAGATGTCTAAGGGCCTAGGTTAGGATCTGTCTTGGAGCTGATATATACAGACTATGAAATATTTAGAGATGCAGAAACTAGAACTGAAGTATTAGAGAAGTTGTTTAGGAAGCCCGACTGACACCCAGCCACTGATGGACGAGTCAGTAAATGCATGCTTCTGTACTTGGCAGTTTCCGGACACCTTCCAAGCTCAGATGCTGCTCCCAGTCTGCCTCTCGGGATGACTGCTTGATTAATGAGCTTCTGTTCATAAAGCTTTCTGATGAGGAATATGCACCATGGCTGTAAGTGGTAAGTCATATCATTGTTTGGATTGGCATTGAGACGTGCCGGCAAAATCTCTACCCCTGCGGCTAAGGAAATGGAGGGATAATATAATCAAATCTGTGGATTCATCCACGGCAAGCCTGTAGGCTTATCGTAGGGGGCCACTTTGAGTAGAAGTCAGTTGGATTCCTGGCAAGATGTTATGTGTTCCAGTTCCCTATGTTTATTAAGTATTTTCAAGATTATATCTTAACCTAATCCTTTCCAAGTCTTTGGAATTCATTCTAGTTTAGCTCACAGATGAATGAAACACAGCAGAAGTTAAAGAAAATGCCTGTGCATTGGTTTTCTCTGAATATTTTTGATTTGGGCAGAATCTGGGCAGGAAGAATAAATTTAAAATATCTGCGAGATATGGGGAAAAGGATATAAAAATTTAGGCATAACTTCTTATGTGTGAGCCTCAGTAAAGAACTTACAAAGGAATGTTGTGTATTTACTAGGCTTCCAGTGTATCAAAGTATATAGCTGAAGGTGCAATATTCTTATTCACCTTCCTACCTGTCTGAAATCTCTAAGAGTGTGTCTGCCCAATGCTAAGATAATGAATTGATTTTTTTAAAAATTTTAGTCTGTGGTTGTTTTTGTTTTCGCTTTTTGTTTTTGTTTTGTTTTTAGGGTACTAAACAACTTGTTTGATTTGACTTGAAGCACAGTAGATAGTCCAAATGAAAGTTGGGTTATTGCTTTATGTTTCTAGGAGTCAATATTTTTAATTTTTAATCATTCAGGGTTTTTTCAATAACCCCCAGATTTGTGTGCAACATATATTTTCCAAAGAACTAGTCAGAAGTACTTTTGCAAAATATAGTAGGCTAGCTTATAAGGCCAGTCTTGAAATTTGCCCATTTATTCATTCATTCATTGAACAGATGTTTCTGGAGCAACTATTATAGATGAGAGTGGTGGTAGGACTAATGGGTCTGCTACAGGTAACAATGCACGGAAGACTCAGCCTTGACTCTAGGAGTTTCCTTAAAGCCCTCTGGTGACAGACAGGCATGGTCTCATTTCTCTGTCTCGCAGACTGCATCTCACAGGTGCCACATGAATAGGACTCATGGAACGTACACTTAAACAAATTTAGAGGAGTCACTACATCAGGTCGTGGTTTGATATGTTAGTCCTTATGTTTCTGTGTGTCACCGTCTCAGGGTCTAAAATGCCACCATGAGTGAACTGTTACTTCCTTAATCTTAAAGGGGATCTAGCCTACAAGATCATTCTCAGTTAGAGTACAAATACCTTTCGGACACAGTAGAATAAGCAAGTACTAAGCCCTTTCACTACATCAAACCCTGGATACACCCACATAAACATGTATACAAACTCCCTGAGAATATATTTATAGACTTGTCAAAAGTACACAATATTTAGTAAATACAAAAGAGAAAAATAATATCGTGATGGAGCAGCCTATCAGACATCACGTTAATCAAGAGATCAAAGGGAACAAATACCCACCATGTGTACGTGGAAGGATGCAATGAGAAGTATCCAGCAGGTTTGCTTAGCACTGAGGGACGTGCCAAGAGGCTGCATAACTGGAATCTAATCACAAGAAAACATCAGAAAAATCCAAGTTGATGGCCATTCTACACAATAACTGGCCTGTAATATTCAAAAGTGCCAAGGTCATGA
This sequence comes from Ailuropoda melanoleuca, assembly GCF_002007445.2. Lineage (NCBI taxonomy): Eukaryota > Metazoa > Chordata > Mammalia > Carnivora > Ursidae > Ailuropoda > Ailuropoda melanoleuca. The sequence continues at coordinate 73,446,226 of NC_048231.1, forward strand.
AAGTCAAAGGCAAACTTACATGGAGCCATCTCAGATTGAATGTAACAAAAGGGGTGTGGCAGCGAAATAGGACACAACATTCTGAACTGAATCCTTACAGGACATTTCTGGGGCCATTCTAGACACTTGATTGGGTGCTAAGAAATACATGGTAGTCATACAGCCATGTTAATTTCCTAGTTTTGATGGTTGTATTATGCTTATGTAGGATAAGGGCTGACAAACTTTTCCTATAAAAATCAGGAGAGCACATGGTTTGGGCTTTATGGCCCACATGATATCTGTCATAACTACTCAACTCTGTCATTGTATAAGGGAAGCAAGCATACACAATATGTAAACCAATAAGTGTGCTCCGTCCCAATAAAACTTCACAAAAACAGACACCAGATAGGATTTGGCCGGTGAGCCAGTTTGCTGACTCCTGACTTCATAGGAAATATACAAGAAAGTTTCCCGGTGGTATTGACACATTACATCAACAAGATACTATCAAATGACTCAAGAAAAGAAAAGGAATTGTAGTGTGCTAGCAACAATTAGAGATTGTTTCAAAATCAAAATACATATATACAGAAAAGTGCTCTATCTCAAACATAGTAGACGTCTGTAAAGATGGTAAGTCTTGGAAAGTTTAAGTATCCAATGATTAAATGTGTAGCTCTAATGAAGGTGATAAAGTTAGTGTCAAAGTTGACCAGGAGCAATTTAAATAAGAATGTGTCATATAATTTGATAATAGGAAACTGCAATATTTCCGAAGAAACACATTTAAAAATATGTAACATTAAGTACACATGTAATACTAAGCTTTAATCAATTAGACAGTTTCAAGTAGATGTATGAATATTTCAGCAACAGCCTTAAATGTTTACTTTTGATTATTCGAATTGAGCAAAATGTTTTATTTGGCTTTTTTTTTTCACTGAGAAAAGAAGGAATAATAACCACATTCAGGTTTGCCTGATAATGCTGTACATGAATGGTATCTCCCACCCTATGTTCTGTTGAGGCAGATAGGAGGAGCAGAAAAGTCAAACTTTGTGACTCCGAGCAAATTATTTAATAATTCTAAGTTCCAGTTTCCTCAGCTATAAAATGAAGTTATCATGTATATGTAAACAAATGGTTGTTTTTGCTTAGCACATACATATGCTCAATTAATATTAGCTTCCTTCTACCTCTTTCTCTTACCTTATTTAAACTTAATTGAATGCTTTCTATCAGCAGCAATACCCTAAAAATGCTACAGATTGTTGAAGGTAGGAACTTTTTACATTTCTTCCTAGAAACCATACATAGTACAAAGTACAAAGATTGGAGCGGGCAATTGGTAAACATTTGGTAACAGACTGATCCAGTGAATTTCTCTCAAATTTTCTCCTGTTAGCCCTTTCAATATATGTTCCTTTTTCATGTTGTCATTATCCCATTCTGCATATTTTACCATTTCAGGAAGGCACTAGGTAAGCAGAATAGATTTATGTTATTTTAATAAATTAATTTTACTTTATTTCCATTATGTCCTAGGTCTTGGGGTACAGCACAATAAAAGAATCACAAACCCTTCTTAGGAATGTATCCTTGCCAAAATCCATACCAGCCTCACCATAGCACCATACATATGATACCTCTTAATATATAGCTGTTTCAAATTAAAATAAAACACAGTTCAATGTTACAAACATAGAGAAACAGGCATGCATACACACACACACACACACACATACACACACACAGAGTAGAAAAAGCCATGCCCATTGAAACATTTTCATTTCATAAATTATGTAACTTACTATTTCATAGTTAAACTATAATTGGGCTCTTAATTCTGTTCCTTACACCAGAACATTGTCTATTACTCCTATTGAAATAATTGGGTCACTTCCATTGGGAAGATTTTCTTAAACGAGAACATCTGATCATTCAAATTCATTAAGATATAGTAGCAATGGCCTCCAATAGCCATAAAGACTAATTGATCGATATTTTCATTAAAACTATTAGCTTTTAAAGGAGCTGTATGAGGTACTGATGGCATTTCCCCGTATGAGTACCCCAACAAACTAAAGCACCATTTAAAAAATTAATTTAGCAAATCCTTTAGTTAATTGTGCATCTATTATGTGACCAAATATGGAGGTCCAATGAGTTCTGCATAGAAATTATAGAGGAGCATACAGGCCACGAGGAAAGGTAAGGCATATACAGGTAGCAAACATAAGAGCAGTTACAACACAAAGTAATCCATGATCAAGGTCTTAAGAACAGAACAGAGTATTCAAGGACTTCAGATGATAGAGATAATCTTGTTCAATGGAGGTGATGGGAAAAGCCCTAGGGTGGAGGTGGCCTCTGAGTAGGAATGAGAAGTGGAAGTAGGATTTCAAAAAAGCAGTATCAAAAACAATGAGCTCTATTAAGTCTGTAGGTCTGTACTTACGGTGGTTTCCTGCTAATGACTTATTTGATTTCCTTTGAATTCCTTATTTGGATTACACAAGGGACTTTGCCCATATTCTGGAAAGTATAGACTTGTGTTTGGGGCAGTGTTTCTTATCAAAGCAAGCACGCTAGCTTTCTACCCTCCACTACAAAGTTAGAAATAATTCTACGTGAGTGGTTCCAGGTGTCTACATCGAAGCCCATACCATTCCAGGCAACAATAGTCTGGATAGAATCCTAAAAAAAATTCTAGATGGCAACACACACACACACACACACACACACACACAGTTTACTTTTGCCTTTTCCCGGGAGATTTGGTAGTAACTCAAGGAATACCAATCTTTGCATTCTCGTGACCCTGTGCTCTCCTTCCATCTCTCTCGTGGCTTCCGAAACAGTCAGCTTTTCCTTCCTACTGTGTTCCCACTCTTACGGAGGGACACAGTCATCCATCCTTTACCTAAATCAGAGTCATAAACCTTACCCCAGTCTCCTGCTTTGACAACACCCCTGCCACCTCATCAGCCAAAAAGTCCTCTCAGTTCTGCCTTCTCAATACCTCCAAAGTCCATTCACTTGTCTTCTTTCTCAGGCTACCACTCCATTCTTTCGCCCAGATCATCCCCACATCTTTTTCAGGTTATGAATTACTTCCTCCAATTGGCCTCTTCGCTTCCAGGCTTGCCTACTTCTAAATCAGTTTCTCTGCTTTGGTGAGGACAACATTGATACACTGGTACAATATTTCTAAAGTTTGCCAAGTACTGTAGACTTCAGCATAACTTTTCAAACTTCTTGCTATGATATAGGCAGCTCTCGTTCTGCTTAATTTATGCCACTCGCCTCCTTGCCTGTTGTACTCTGGCCTCGATGAAATACTTTTTTTTTTTTTTTTTTCTCCTCAGGGTCTGTCTCTTTCCTTTGGTCTTTGTTCAAGACGGTTCCTCTGCTGGAATAACCAGTGGTCCTCCACACTTTTGACCGTGGCTCTTCCTTTCCACAAATTCTCCTCCAGCTTCTCTTTCTTGTTGGATGCTACGCTTCTTCTTTGGTTTCCTTTGGAATTCTCTCTGCATTTCTATCAGATCACTAAGCACAATGCACTGTAATTGCCTGTGTGTATCTCTTTTTCTTAAAAGGTCCTAAATTTCTTAAAAGAAGCGGTTAGGCCTTTTTATTAATATTTTCTTAACCTGAATCGATGGGCCTGTGCAGAAACACTGTGAGACTCCCCAGGGCTGCTCATAGAGCTCGATGCATATGAGGCACTCAAAAAATATTTAGAAGAGATGCGACTATTTTAGTCAATTTCTAAAACCAGAGGGACTCCAGTGGTACACTTGCTGATAACATGAATTCTGACTTTCAAAGAAAAGTTAGGAATATTCAGTACCAAATTTCAGCTGATCACATTTTATTATAATTATGTATGCATGACTATTTAATGATCCCCAAATATGGTATGAGTGTCTTCTCCCAAGGTGAGAGTTCTATCACAGTAAAACAGTTGACGTTCATTAAATGTATCAAATGAGTAGCCACTCAGTGTGGAATGCTAAAACAGAATTCTATTAATTTTTAATCTCATTTTTCTGTTGGTTTGCATTATTTTTTGGCTCTTATCAGAAAAGAAAGTAGCTAGCTATGTGTACAAATTTAACCTCCAGTGTTAAATTCATAGACCAATTTAAAATAAGATAAACGTGGAGTTAAGACAAGCTATAGTTTGGATTGAAGGCAAAGACTGTTGCCACCTTATTCATTTAAATAATTCTAGATGCACAGTCTAGCTACAAAATCTAAAGAGAACACAACTCGATCTCCTTAGGGCAAAGAATATGGATGTAGACCTTCCAAGGATATGAATAAAAGTAAACAAGTCTGTGTCCACCAGAGGCAACTAGGACTCTGGGCCTCTTTCCTGGAAAAAAGCATAAAAAACTAAAATCAAAAAGCATTAATTTTGAGTCTCAGATTCACCCCTAACTAACCTTTTCACCTTTGTGAGCCTCAATCTGAGAATAATGAAAAGACAAATGTCATGGGGTTGTCATGAGAAATAAGAGATGGGCTATATGGAAAAAAATTTTTTTTAAACATTAAAATGGTCTAAGTATATTAAAGTTGTATTCTATAATGCAATAGTTCTTAGAGCTGCTTTTTGTTTTTCTAATACATATGGCGTGTGTATATTTCCTATTTATTTGAGGGCAGGAACTAGCAGGTATCACTGACCAGAAAATACAGTGGACTGCAATTTAAGGATTGTAAATTCTGTGATAACCAGTGGTAGACACTATGTGACTTTGGACGAGTCACTAAAACTCACTAAGATTATGTCCTCAAGGGTCAAACAAAGATTTCCCCCAGCTCTCATGCTCCAGGAACCTGTGTGTGTATTTCTAAGTGAGTCTGCTACCTTTTTCTCTTTTTTTGTCAGTTCAGTTTTAAGCCAAATCTAATCCAGGAAATCATTTAGTCAGAGTAAAGGACTGAGACATAAAAGAAAGGAAGTAAGAAAATGGGTTGTGTTTCCTAATGCAAATTATAAAATTGTAGGTCACAAAAAATTAGTTTTTACTCCACTTCTCGCCAGCCCATGGAAGCACTCACCACCGGAACAGTGCAACAGCTTGGCAGCAGCAGCTGCCTTGGAAAAGGAAAACTAGAGAAATGAGTCATTCTTAATGATTTTTGCCAACGAAGTATTAACTCAAAATATAGCTAGACAAGGCAGGGGGAGGAAATTTTCCCTTGGTTACAATGTTGCCAGTGACCTAGAAAAAAGGACAGTTGGAACTCCATGAATATCGGTTAAATCAAGAACAAAACAAAACAAAAGTTCTCATCTAACGTTAAAAGCTAGTCAATGAACAGCAACAAATACACTAAAAAAATAGTTATAAACAAAAATTCATATATTAGGTGCCGCAGGAACACAGGGTGCTGGGGATAGTATAAAGAAATCGGAGATCTCCTCTTTTCTCAACAAATTTATCATCTTGGAGAGAAGGGAGAGATACACATAGATGTTCTGAGTCACAGAGGAGGGCCATGATCTCTCTCGTCCTCACTTGGCTTGGTGCGGCAAGCTGACAGATCTTTGACCTGGATAAATATGGTCCATGCACAGCTACCAGGGCTTGATTATCCCAGCGTTGCCTCCCTCCTTCACCCCCTGCACGCATGTGTTCAGCCAAACCAAACTCGCCCAGCCACCGAGAGCCCCCGTGAAATCCTCTGCCCATTTCAGCTTGGGTCTGCACATGCCTTATTTTCACATACTCTCAGGATTCCTGCTCTAGGACATGAGGCTGGGCTGTGGGAAGAAGAAAGAGCTGGGGAGAGAAGAGGAATGGGTCCTGATCATCTACTTATTGCCCTTTTCTCTGACATTGTCTTGTTTCCCTGACCACAGCCTTGTTCTGCCAGATCTGTTTCATTTTCTGCATGATTTCATCTGGATGGGCATTTCAAGCTGTGATTTCCAAGTTTGATCTCCCATTGTAGACCCTGCTATTGCTTGAAAAAGAGGCTTTAAAGTTCAAAGTGAGTTGGAATGAGCAATGTCTTAAAAGTTTGTATCTTTCTGATCCTTCTCTGCTGTTGGCTGCTTCAAAGAATGTCAAATTATTATACATTGTATAGCAAATATCTCCAATGGGCATTCTTTAAAAATGCACTCAGGAAATCAGTCTTCCAGCTCAGAGGTTTGATGGTGAAACCTCTTGTTGTTGATGTGAAAAACTCATTCTGTGAGCAGAACTTCAGCGGCACGCATTTCTCCCAAAAGGCTCCCAGCTCATTATTCTTGTCCTCAAATAGTGACTGGGGTGATCTGATTGTTTCCAGATTATTTGAGGTAACAATTGGACTGTTTTATCCACATGCTCTGTATTCCCCACCCCCCTCAGACACCAAAATGCCCCAAAGATGCTTTTGTGTGCCCTCCCTATTCAATCCTGGGCACGTCTTTAAAGCAAATGAAACAATTAAATCTTCTTTAACAAAGCATACATATTCACCAGCTCTTACTCTTCCAGAATTCTAACCACAGACCATTCTTGAGGGAGTACTAAGTTCCTCTGGATCAGAGCTAACTAGATAAGTACTAAATTACCAGATAAATATTTTTATATAATTTGGTGAACAATGATTTTCCACCTTTTCAGAGCTCTAAAACCCACACTCACTAGAGTTTTGGAAATAGATGCAGAAAGGAGAGTGTTTGATTAATACTATAGGGTTAAACTATGGCTTTCTTTTGTAACTTGCATCACGTTAAGTATTTAAATTTAAGTGTGCCTCGTATATAATTTATAAGCAACTTGAACATTCAACATCACATTATGATTTGCATGTAAAGTTAAGTTTCCTAATTGGAAAAAGAAAATATTTTACAAATGCTGAGATTGCAAACTGATATAAGCAAAAGCAAATAAACAAAAAAGCAAAAATAAAAACATGCTTGAAGTAGATATCCAGAGAAACCTCATTACCGTGGACCTAACATATTTTAAACACAGATGCCGACGAGGCTGAAATCGGTAAGGGCAATATCTAACAATAAGGCCATGTATTTTTGAATGCCGTTAATATAAATAAGGTGGCTAAAGTAGAAGAAAAATAGGCACCTCCTCAAAGGTAAATTATTTCAAGCATTTAGAAAATTATCAGCACATGTTGGTACAAGTAAAGGGCTAGTTTTAGTATTTCTTCTCTACCTTTAAAGGAAGTTCTTTGAGGACCTGTTGGCAAACACCACGAAAGCAAATGGACTCATGAAAAAAATTAGCACAATGTTTTATGGTGATCTAAGCTAAGTAAATTATTTAGTGATTTTGATTTAGTCCCAACTATATGAACACTTTACACAATAGTTGAGATCACCAAGTGTTCCTCTACTGTTTTGGAGAAATTAATTTGGCCTTTCTGTGTTTGTTTGTTTTGGTTTTGAAGGTGGTTTACAATTACACCAGTAGTGCATTGTTTGGAGTCGCACCTGGTTTTTCTTCCCCCAGACTAAACTGCACCCAGGCAATAACTTTTGTAAATCCCAGGTAAACTTTACAACCCCATCTCAATGTTTGTGCTGAGGAAATGTACTCTCATTTTAATATTTTCTTTAATAAAACATTACTCATTTCTTTTTCTTGCTGTAGACTTATTTGCAAATGAATGGAAAAAAGTTCCCTTTCCTCCTAGGATGTATAAAAAAGTACAAGTTTCCCCTTCCATCTCCCATGTCTAATTATGTTTAGAGTTCCTTCATCCCTGGGGAAAATTCACACCTTTTTGTAATTCTGAATCACAGGAATAAAAAAAGTACAAACCCAAGTATGAAAATCCTCTAACGTTGATTTACAGGTATGACTGAAATAATACTGTTGGATTATCTGTAGGGTGGCAGGGGCTGACGTTTCTAGGGGAAGATGCTGGTACCAGCCTGGGAGAATGCTGGCTCCCCGAGCCTGGACAGGGAGAGGGGTGGTGGGCTCTGTGATTGGCCTTCAGCTCCTGCTGGATAGAACAAGCATCCAGTCACGGCAGGGTGTGGGCAGAGACACCTGGGCCCCGAGCATTAAGCATTATGGCCTTAGGAGCTGCAGTGGAAGAGGTGGGTGCCTCCACTTTCCATCAGACCAAGGGGGCTAGGAGGAAAGAAAAAAAAAAGAAGAAGAAAAGTGTACATTCCTAAGAGAGGTCTCAGAGCCAGCTATGATTTTATTCAGAAATATAAAAAAACATGACATTTTGTTCATGATGTGCATAATGATGGAAAACATACTTGTTACTGAAGTACTGTAAAATAAGGATCTGAAATATGAAAGTTCTCTTCCTTAGAAAATACACAACAGTAGTTTGGCCAAGACTTTTGAGTTATTATAACAAGTTTCTATTGATTTATTAAGGATGGGATTAGTGCCTAGAAAGTATTACACTTTTGCAATACAGTTTTTTTAAATGCTGCCTTGACCCAGTTTTAAGGCTGTGGCTAGAAGCTGGTTTGTTCCCCTTCTTGAGTAACCCATTAAATCCACGTGCCAGGCTGTCACATGCTGGGCCACTATTATCCCACCCTCAGTGACTTAGGGCCCTGTATGAGAACCAGGGACAGCCCCTATGCCTCAGAGCCTGCTCCAATCACCCCAGCTGCCAATCCTAACCCTATCTAGCCTGCCTTACCCATTCATTCCCACAGAAACCACAAGGAAGGCTCTTGCCCGTAGTCTCCTCTCTTTCTCTACCTCATGACTGACCCCAGTGCTTCCCCTGGATGGCCCTGTTGGGAGTCGTCTCCTCGGAGAACTCTGAGTAACAAAACAGTAAAACTATTTCTGTCCTTCTCCCTCCACGTGAATCTGGCTTTATTCCACCTCACCCAAGGTAATATGGCTAAAACAAGTTCCTTGTGCACTTTCACATTCACCACCGAGTCCACTTCCCTGTACATCTGAGGTTGGGAAATGGGGTCGGTGACCTTTTTGCTGGGTCCCAATGAAGCTTCCAAATGATTACTTCCTCCTCTAAAAATTCCTTCTCTTTCGAAGCTCTTGTTATTTGAGTTCACCATCCTCCATCTCACCTTATTTAACCAAGACATTGACTCCAACTGCACTCTTGGTTCTCTTCTTCACTCCAATCCTGCCATTATTCTGGGTGACTTCAACACCCATGTGCCTATGTATTTCACTCTAGCATTTTGTTTCATATTTGTTGACCAGCATGTGCCTATTGATCTTCACATCTATTCTTCTTCAGCCCTTTGGTTCCATACCCTCACATGAATATGCTCAGCTGGAGAACAGGGAAGGAAACGCCTAAGAAGCGAGAAAGTATCAGGGAGAATGCAGTGAAAATGATGCAGAAAATGCAGGAAATGACCTCATATTCTTGCACATGAGCATACAAGTTCATCTCTGAGTTGTTCATGCAGGAATTCGACTGTAAACAGCCCACCACAGCCTTTGGAACTGAGGTACAGACTAGACAGCTACCCACATCTCAGGTTGGCTACCAGTTGTGTACATCAGGGTCTGACGAGAATAACAATGCGAGTATTTCTAAAAAACTGAACTGACATTGGAACCAAGCCCATGAAAGTCAGATCAGAACTTGTATATGAGTGTAACATGGCCAAATATGTGCTACAACAAAACAAATCAAATCAAAAGCACAACAAGTTTCATTATATGTTTAAAACAAGACCCAGACTACTGTAATTGTCAAAATGTTTAGTAACCAATTATATTGCTTGGCATACAAACAATAAAGAAAATCTCAACTCACGAGAGAAAAGACAACTAACAGATACCAATCCAGCAATGACACAAGATATGTAAGTGATTAAAAAGAGGCTTTAAAGCATCTATTGTAAGCCTGCTCCAGGAAGTAAAAACAGACATTCTTTAAATTAACAAAAAGACTGTCTCCATAAGGAAATAGATGAGCTAAAGAACCAAATGGAAATTCTAGAACTGAAAAATACAATAAAGAAAAGAAAATTCCCTAGATGGGCTCAATAAAAAAGTGGAGCTGACAGAGGACTCAATAAACTTGAAGATAGATCAATAAAAATGATCCAATCTAAAAACAGAGAGAAAAATTATAAAAGTGAAGAAAGTCTTGGTGACCTGTTGGACGACACCAAAAGGTCTAGCATTCATGTCCCTGAAGTCCCAGCCAGAGAGGTGAAAGCACAAACAGGCTTAAGAAATAATGTATGACAACTTCCCAAATTTGATGAAAGACATAAACATATTCAAAATGCTCATCAAAATAGTCTATGTTTCAAAAGAAATCTCAAGGAAAATTAGAAAATATTTTAAACAGATTGAAAATGAAAATACGATATATCAAAATTTATGGGATAGTGCCAAATACTGTTTAGATGAAAATATATAGCATTAAATATTTTTATTAGAAAACAAGAAATGCTTCAAATCAACAGTTTAGGCTTCTACCTAAAGAAACTTTTAAAAAAATGAAAGAGCCAATAGAAGGAAGGAAATAATAATGAAATCAATAAAATCGAAATATAATAGACCAAAGGCCAGATTTAAAGATCAGTAAAATTAATAAATCTTTGGCCACACTAAACATAAAAAATAGAAAGGATATAAATCATCAATATCAAACACTAAAGAGGGATATCACAGCAGAGCACACAGACATTAAATTATAATAAGAAAATACTGCAAATAACTCTATGCAAATAAGTATGACAACTTAGGTGAGCTATAGCAATTCTTTAAAAATAATAAATTACTAAAATTTACCTGGAAGAAATAGATAACATGAATAGTTCTGTTCTACTAAAAAAATTGGGTTTATTATTAAAAGCCGTTGGAAAAAAGAAATCTCTAGACCTAGATAGTTTCACTGATGAATTCCACCAAACATTTAAAGAGAAAATAACAACAAGCCTACACAATTTCTTTCAAGAAATAGAAGAGGTAACACTCCCCAAATCATTTTATGAGACGAGAATTACCCTAACACCAAGACCAGATACAAACAGTACAAAAACAAACAAAAAAACCTACAGATAAATTTACCTCATGAATATAGACATACAAATCTTTAATAAAATACTAGTAAATCAAATCCAGCAATGTATAAAAAGGATAACACACCATGACCAAGTGGATTTATTGTGGGAATGCAAGGCTAGTTCAAATCTTGGAAACCAAACAATGTAATCTCCTGTATTACAGAGTAAAGAAGAAAAACCTCACGATCAGATCAATTGATGCTGAAAAAATATTTGACAAAATTCAATCCATATATAGGGTAAAAACACTCAGCAAATTAAGAATCGAAGGGAACTTCCTCCACATGATAGAGATCATCTACAGGAAAACTGCGGTGGATAATATTTCAAATGATAAAAAATTGAACTATTTCTCCCCAAATCAGGAATAAGGCAAAGACATCCCTCTTACCACTCTTATACATCATACTGAATTTCCTAGTCAGTGCAGTAAGATAAAAAATAAAAATAAAAAAAAGAATCTATAGGTTGCGAAGAAAAAAATAAAACTTTCTATTCACAAATTATGCTATTGTCTATATAGGAAATTTCATGAGAGCTCTAAAAAGCAAACTGGAAACCCAAATTAGAAAAAAAATCCATTTATAATAGCTTTGAAGGAATAAAATGTTTAGGTATCAATCTAAAACACCAGGTGCAGGATTTGTATGTTGAAAATGACAAACCTTGATTAACAGCATGGATGAAAACATAAGTAAATGGAGATATATATCACATTTATGGATTGAAAGACTTGATATAGTTATGTTAACTCTCTCCAAATCTAATCCACAAATCTAATGCAATTCTGCATAAAATCCCAGAAAAAACATTTTTTAACATACAAACTGATTCTAAATTGTACAGGGAAAGGCAAAAGACCTGGGACAGTCAAAATATTTTGGAAAAAAATAAAGGAAGAAAGATGGAATGCTCACCCTGTTTGATTTTACAAATACTATATAACTACAGTAATGACAATAGTGTGATGCTGGTAAAGGTACAGTCACATAAATCAGCAGAACAGAATAGTGTCCAAGAACAGACACCCTCTTTCTCAAAATATGGCCAATTGATTTTCGACAAATATGAAAGGCAATTACATTCCCAAGGGATTGTCTTCTTAAAAGTAGAATTGGGTTACTTGGACCTCCACATGTAAATAAATAAACAGACAAACAAGGACATACAAAAATTATACATTGTACTTTATCAAAATTTTAAAAAATTCTCCTCTGCCAAAGCCACTGTTAGAAGAATGAAAGACAATATGTAGACAGGGAGAAAACATTTGCAAACACATATCTGACAAGCATCACGTGTCAAGAATATATTATAATCACTCCCATCTACCTAAACTTAGTAATATTAGTTACTAGTTAGTAATATACTGGAGGGAATATTAGTTACGAGTTAGTAATATACTGGAGGGAAAAACATAAAATTATTAACAACGACAAAATGATCAAATCTCAACAGTACTGAAAGAAACATCCCCGTTAAAAATAGGCAAAAGATTTGAACAGACTTTTGCAAAAAGGACATACAGGAGGCAAACAAAGATATGCACTATCATTCGTCATCAGGGAATTGCAAACTGAAACCACCGTAAGGTACTGTCACACATCTATCAGGACAGTTGCACACAAAAGCAAAACAACTGGCAATTATAGCAGTGCTGACTTGGATGTGAAACGACTAGAACTCTTGTCTATTCCTGATGGGATGCAGATGTTACAACTATTCTGGAAAAACAGTTTGGCAATTTCTCAGAAAGTTAAACATATACTTATTATCTGCCACTGTGATTTCAATTCTAGGTGTTTACTAGGTCAAAAGTTATATTCATATAAGAACCTATCTAGGAATGTGTGTAAGTGGACCTATTTGTCCCTGACCCAAAGTGGAAACAACCCAAATATTCTTCAACAAATAAGTGGGCAAGCAAACCGTGGTGAATCTATCCAATGGAATACTAATAATCCTATATTAGTACTAATAAAAAGAAGCAAACTACCGATACATGTAGCAGCATCAATGCGTCTCAAAGGCAGGATGCTGCGCAGAAAAGCCAGGCTCTCAAGGTTGCGTACTGTACGATTCCACCTATGTGGCACTCTGGAAAAAGTAGAACCAGAGCAATGAAGAAGAGACGAGTGGGTGTTGTGCTTTAGGGACAGCATGTGGGTGGGAGGTTTTTGAGGAAGCTGAAACTGTTCTCTACCCTCGTAGTGGTGGTGATCACCTGAATCTGCCTACGTGTGAAAACTCACATAGGGTTGTACACCATAAAAAAGCCAACGTTATGGCTTTTATAGATACATAAATATAATGGACTATTACTCAGCCATAAAAAAGAATGGGCTCTTGCCATTTGTAACCGCAGAAATAGACCAATAGCACATTATGCTAAGTGAAATAAGTCAGAGAAAGGCAAGTACCATGTGATTTCACTTATATGTGGAATCTAAAAAGCAAAACAAAGGAACAAACCAATAACCAGACACTTGAATACAGAGAACAAACTGGTGGTTGCCAGAAGGGAGGTAGATGGGGTGTTGGGTGAAATAGATAAAGGGGGTTAAGAGATCCAAACCTCCAGTTATAAAATATATAAGTCACGGAGATGAAAGTACAGCATAGAGAATATAGTTGATAGTGTTGTAATGACATTGTATGGTGACAAACGGTGGCTATGCTTACCATGGTGAGCACTGAGTAATGTATAGAATTATTGAATCAGTATGTTCTACACCTGAAATAAATATAAATTATACATTACTTATACTACTAAAAAAACTATTTTTGTTTATTAATTTTACAAGTAAAATTTTTGAAAATATCTGGGTCTACAGAGGAGTAAAAAAAAAATAATAATAATAATTTCCTTTGCTCCCAACATTTCACTCACATTCCAGGCACATCAGAGATATTTTCAATATTATTTTGTTCATATCCCATATTGTGCGGGGAGCAGGAGTGTGGACCACGGTTGTCTTAGGATCAAGGTTCAAGGGCTAGGTCAACACTTGGACATCACGAACAGAACTGCCATGTTGCACACCTCATGGGTTTCACATGAAAACCACAGTGATGTTGCCCCTTGGAGTGCCCCTGACTATGATTGCCTTGCCATAACAAAACAAAATCCCCTATCTTTACCTTCCTTACACAAATTGCTTATATTAATTCAGTGTCATAAGTAGTGTAACTTCATTTATTTAAGACTAATGTTTATTTGAAATGCCACTTTTGGAAGAGGTCATACTCTTTCTAATTTATTATATTGATATGCATATCAAGTAATGTTTGTCTCTTTAGAAGTTTTTTTTCCCCACTTTATTTTTTAATGTGAGAGAGAAGACACTATATGCATGGATGCATGGAGAGAGTCAAGTGAGCTGTTTTGACTATAATAGTGTCTTACAGAAGTTAGAAGCTTGTAGTAGCTTAGAAGTCTGAGATATCTGTCATTTTCTTGTCTGCAAAATGGTGATAACTACATACCTTATGGGGATGTGGAGGGTTAAATTAATAGGAAAAAGTGCTTTATGTGCTATGAGCTTCCAACATAGGAACTGTTTTAGTGGGAAGTTAGAGGCACAGGAACACTGGAGGAATTCACAGTTTTTACTATTTTATTTTGCCCAGGGCTGAAACAGTAAGTCTAAACTAATCCAGTTGTAAAGAGAGATCTATATTCCATGGCCTCAGGTAATGATTATCAGACCTGCCACTTGGTCTCTTGGATGGACTCGTGGCTATTTGCAAAATAGCCTATTATTTGATCCTAAAAAAAAAAATAAATAAATAAATTTAAAAAACAAAAAAAATGCCTCTTTCTGATTTGTAACCCTTCAAATTGTGAAATCCTGTGCAGTCTAACCCTGAAAGCGATTCCCATGGTGTGGTACACACTAAAGCAATTAACTGATTACTGCTGTTGGGAAAATGTAGACTTTGGCACAATAATGGCCACTTCCTCCCAGCGAGACACAGTCTTGTTTATCATTACCGGTTTCGACTCTTCTGAGAGTCTTTGATGCCCATGACAAGACTCATATCCAAGCCAATGTGAATTAATGTCTTCTGTAAGATTCCATGAAACACAAGCAAGTGCTTTCCAAAAAACAGAATCCCTTACATCTTCCTCTATGTCCTCACTTCTGCTCCCATGGACATTACCTAGAATTAAATATCCATATTGACCAGAAAACAGCTCCTTTTATACAGTTATGGACCGTTTACCTACTGAAACATTATTGGGTAGAATAACAGAGTTCTAGTTTTAAAGCTAGAAGTGATGATGCAAATCATGGTTTTATTCATGGATTGGAAATAATAACCTTTTCTTAAATTTATTTTCTAGTAAAGATCACAGGTAGTTTCTTCCACCTTTTAACCAATATACCTTGCTTAACCCGCTTAATCTTCTTCTCCCAAATACAAGCTTTTAGCAATCGTACCTAAATCCTTAGTCCACATAGTGTTTTTTTTACCCGATTACCTCTTAACCTTTGAAAAAAAGTAAAACCATTTTACTCACCCAAATTTAGAGTGGCTTGTCCACCTCTGTTCTTCTGTAAGTATCACCCAACTGGACCACCTTTTCATGTACATACTTCACTCATCAGTGAGATCAGATCTTCAAAGGAGGCAGCTTGGTGGAGTAAGATGACACTTTTATTGGAAGAGTATTAATTTCGTGATTGACTCCTTGCTTTGCTCCATTCTCAGAGTGTAAATGTAGATAAGCTATGTAACATCTTAGAGACTCTTTTACCCACTTATGAAAAGAAATAAGACTGTTATTGTGGCTCATAACAGTAGATGTACATAATGATGCTTGTTTCTTTCCACTGTCTGAATGTCTTCTCAAGAAGGAATATTATAAAGCTAAGTGAAATAAGTCAAGCAGAGAAAGACAATTATCATATGGTTTCTCTCATCTACGGAACATAAGAACTAGGAAGATCGGTAGGAGAAGAAAGGGATAAAGAAAGGGGGGTAATCAGAAGGGGGAATGAAGCATGAGAGACTATGGACTCTGAGAAACAAACTGAGGGCCTCAGAGGGGAGGGGGGTGGGGGAATGGGATAGACTGGTGATGGGTAGTAAGGAGGGTACGTATTGCATGGTGCTCTGGGTGTTATACGCAAGTAATGAATCATCAAACTTTACATCAAAACCAGGGATGTACTGTATGGTGACTATCATAATATAAAAAAATAATAATATAAAAAAAAGAAGGAATATTATAGAGGTGGTTCAAATCTACCTTCGTACTGGCAGACATAGTGGTGAACATTATATGCTGAATGCTTTTAGACCAGGGATGCCTGTCTAGTTTTACTGTGTCCCTACCACTTCCCACTGCATGTACATGGTCACTGTTTACTTAGGTCACTTGCCTACTCTTTGTAGGCATTTGCATTTGGTAGAATCCTTAGATCAAGTGTTTCATATCTAAATACTGAATTCAACACATAAATGAACCATTGGTAAAGAAGAACTACTTTCTCCAATGACGCATGTTTCTATTGGTGTGTAGGGCCACATTCTTTAACCACCAAAGCAATAGGTATTCCAGGACAGTCACTGATTTCATTTGTCACTTTATTGTCAGAGTCAGAGGAGTGAATTAAAGCTGGAGCTGTCATTGTCATTTTTTGAGAACATTCCTTTTCCAAGCCCAGTTTATTGTTTGCTGTTTCACTGGATAGAGAAGCATTTCTTAAGATAAAATGTGGTCTTTGCCTTTCCTCATGACCTTAACTTTTCCTGATACATCAAAATACCTTTTCTACAAATGGAGACCTCTGAAAGTTACATCCAGGAGCAGACCATGTACACTATGCAAGGGATAAAATCACCTTCTTTTATTCATGACACCTATGTTCAGTTAGAGGAGAGAATGGATTGCAAACCAAAGGAGTCTGCTGTGTGTTGACAGAGCTGCCAGGAATGGAATGTCCCTCTCAATTTTCAGGAATTCCTAATCATATGGATGTATATTAGCAAGGCCACTGCTAGTTTATAAGGTATCTCGTATGAATTTGAAAATGATGCCCCTTCTTGATGGATGCAGAATGGCTTGGCAGCTAAGGTCTGCTAGGCTTTAGTTCACACACATTCTCTTGGTCAGTCGCCAGTTTACGGTTAACAATCTGCAGCGATACACATGGAGGCGCTAGTGGTGAAATTATACGTACTTTTTATTTTCATATCTTCTTTACGCCTTTCTGTATTTTCACTCTTCCTTTTTTCTCGTTCAGGGAGTTGGCTGTCTCTGTGTTCAGGGAAGAAAACCAAAGAACTTCTAAAATAAAAGAAGGTGTATTCCCATACTAGCACCCCCAATCTTAAGGCTTGAGAAAGGATCTCCCTGTTTGAAGGAGTCATAAGGAGAATGAGATATACTGGAGCAAGGCAGGGGGCAGAGACCTGAGCAAGGGTATGGGTGGGTTCCAGTGAGAAGCGCTCTGAACTTTCTGGGCAGATTCCTGGGAGGACAAAGAAATATCAAAGAAATAGTAGCTGCGACTAGAGCAGAAAGGCTATTTATAGCCTCTCAAGTACCCCATATCCTTGTTGGGACAGTAACAGCAGGGATTCTTGCACCTCTAGATAAGACCTAGAGACTACAGAGAGTGGCTGAGTTGGCAAGAACAAGGAACATCTCAGTGGGGACCTCTGTGGGTTAATGTCTAAAAACCAGACCCCCACTCAACCAAAAAATATTCTTCAATACTAAGACCCACTGATATGTGGTTCAACTCTAGGAAATGAGGGTCCTGGGAGGTGGGTCCCAAAAGACTGTGACTAAAGTTTCTACCAGTGCATCAGGATGATATCTCAAATATAATAAAATGTGAGTTATTTGAAAATGAAGCAATATTCTGGCACATCTTTGTTTTGGACGGCAATTGTCTTCATCTAGACAATCTAGACTGGAAGATGATTACCAGTGACTGCCTGCCGCCATACTTCCTGTTCATATCACAGCAGGCCCCTCTCAGAGTGTTGGCACCTAGTTCCCAGACAGGATAAACTCGAAAAACAAGTAATGCTTTCCCAGCATTTTCCTCTCCTTCATAGCCTTGTGGTCTTGGTACCATAAATCAAAAGAAAGACTTAGCTAATATAGGTAGTGTGTCCTTGGCCAGCCTGTGGAAGAGATGTGGTTGGGATAGAGGATATTTCAGATTCCACTGACATGCCACAACCTTTATCTTCTTTTTATTGTGGTAAGAACACTTACATGAAATCTACCCTCAACAAATTTTTAAGTGTCCAAAACAATATTGTTAACTAGAGGCACGAAGTTGTATGGCATATCTCTAGAATTTATTCCTGTTGTGTAATTGAGATTTTATTTTTTCTGCCCTCAGGCTGCAGTTACAGCCACCTCCTCTTCTTAGAGGAAAGGTCTGGCTCTAGCTCAAAAGAGAAACCCTATTTCAGTTGTCTTCCATCCTGTCCTCCACCAACATGTCCTGGCATTGGAACATCTTCCTGACAGGAAAGGTCTAAAGTGTCTTCACATGACTGCCTGCCACAATGTGGGTATTGCAGAATTTGTAATTCTGGGAGAGCAAACCACAGCATATATGTATATATATCCAAACTTCTCTTGCAGGCAGAGAAAAGATTTTGTTGCTTCTCAAAGTGACAGTCATTGCAAGAAACTCTACTGACCTAGTCATGAAGGGCCATGGGCCTGGTGGCCAGAGAGAATTTCTTAAGCGGTGTATTGTCTGCACAAAGCTGGAGGTGGCCTCTAGGTGACAATCATAAATACTGGGCTAGATACAGACCTGGAAAATACATGAAAACAAAGTGAAAATCTTCACCTCCTTTTTGACTTCTCCCTTCTATGCCTCTTGCTCTCCCTAGCAGGATGGGAGGGGAATACAAAGGATAGGGGTGAATATAAGTAGAATTTCACTATCTCAGTCTGTATGTTACCGAGCTAGTTTGAGGGATTGCATCCACTCACGGCATGAAAACATATTGTCTGGACCAAAGTAATTTAATTCCATCCAGATTCGAGTGAGGGCCCTGTCTGATGAGGTTTCAGCCTCTGTCAAAAGAGGAAGTGACAGCTGAGGGAAGTGACCAGGTACTCAGCTGAATCACCACATTTCCATAAGAATGGATGTGGCTTAGTGATTTACAGAGCACCAGAACCTTGCCTTGAAGATTCTGGGAATAAATATGCAACAAAAACTGTGTAAACAGATAGAGAGAGAAAGGAAAATCCCTGCTCCTTCTGCTGTCTCAGTGTGGGGAGACTCTGTAGGCATGCAGGTGGTGTAAAAGGGCCGGTTTGCAGGCTCAGCTGTCGTTGCCCTACACCAAGAGGCAGGGGAGGCCAAGTTGCTGAGGACAACAGCACATTTTCCTAAGTCCGTGAAACCTATCATTGTTCATAATGTCATACCACGGAAAATTGGAAAAGCAGAATAAATGCAGACCTTCCTAGAGAAATGTCTACTGTCCCTGAGAAGCAATTGCATAGCCTATGGTATCCCGTTCTAAAGGAAAAAAAAAAAAATCACAGAATAACATAGACCCTTTAGAAGATATCCAGCACTTCTCTGTATTTGCAGGCAAGTGAAATATATTATTTTTTATTAATTTAGCATCCTCTTCTCTTTCTCCCTCTCTCTGTCTTTCTCTCTCTGCATCTCAGTTCTTTTTAAAATCACATCTTATGATTTGATGAGGAAAGTGAAGTTTTATGTTCTTTGGAAGCTTTTATTTGTTGTCATGAAAGTACATGCATTTGAATAAGCCATTTTCCAGTCATAATGCCAAACCTAATAAACACTTTTTCACACCTGACCCAAAGTCCACTGCTATTTTTGGTATACTCTGTAGCAAAAATGTGTTTCCCTTATGGTCTAAAAGTTGCAAATTCCATAAAGTTCTGATTGGAGGAAGTCTGTGGAAAGATAAGGTCCTTTTGAGATCAAATCCTTGTGTTATGCTCCATTATAAACAGATTTTGTTTGTTAAAGCAGTGATTCCTGGCAAATAGCACCAGAAGCCTGTCTCTATGGAGGATATGGAGTCAAATATGGACACCATCAACTGAAAAATATTTAGTAAAAGCTTAACATATTCTTGGGAGCCTGCTGAAGTATTTTTCATCTGTGCAAACTTCTGACTTGACTCCATGGGAGTCACGTGTGAATTTAGAAGAAAAATGTGAAAAGTATGGATGGGAGATGGTGGGAGGTGGGATTATCACAGGATGTAACACCTTCCTGAGGAGAGAAACAAGGAAAGAATATTTTACAGAGGAGGATAGCTACCCTTCCAAGAAAGAGAAAGACATCTGTCTTTGTGTTTAGATCATAAATAATTTCCCTCCAGTTACTTATTTACTCCCTAGTCTTGACAATTTTGATGAAGATAGTCATTGAATATCTGTTTTCTAGTTTTGGACTTCAGATGGTAGATAATCATCTTTTCCCTATCATCCTTGTTTTTCTCAAAATTATGTGTTTCCTATTAAGAATAAAATATCTTTTGTTCCCAAATATTGTACCATTTATAATTAGCATACTTAATTAATTAAAATCAATTAATTTTAATAGCTTTTGATAGCTTTTGGTAGTGAATAACCAGGGACTTAAAATTCCTAAAATATACAGGGGAAAGAGCCCGTATGGCTCATGGATTATATAAACCCCAGCAGCACTAGTTACTCTGTTCACAGCAGGAATGGAGCCCCCTGGAACTGTGCAATGTGGTGGCCCTGATCATTCTTAGGTAAGGGTCAGCAAATTATTGTAGGCATCATGACCATGGCTTTAAGAGTTGCTTAAGGAGCACAGGGTCAGTAGGGATGGAGAACTAGCCCATTACCTGCTATCTCTTCCTCTACACTGATTCCTGCTTTAGGGCTAGTGTCTTAAATTGTCTAGAAGGAGTAAAGGAACCTCTCTATCTTCCAGGTTGTTCCTCTGGGTCACCTGGGCCTCTTAGGTGGAAAGTCTCAGAGCTGAGAAAACCCTGCTCAGAAGAAGAGACTTGGTGAGTGGCTCAGTGTTAGTTTCTCAAGCCACATTTGGTTTTCCAGGGATGTTGCATGCCCAGACCCTGTTTCTCTTGGAGAATGGATACATGAACATTCAACATAGGGGTTCTACATGTCTGCCATGTTCTGATCTAGAGAAAGAAGGTACTGCGTATAGATGTTTGAAATTATTTAAATCAAATTCATTAATCTCTGCCCCAGTCAGACATAAGAGCCTTATTTGAATGTTGCATTCTCTCGTTGCTTGGATTTTTTGGTTTCTAGGGAACACTGAAAACATGGAAGGCATTGACTGGATGCCTCCAGCCCAGTTCCTTAAGCTTTTCAAGAACTAGTCACCGTGACAGAACATGAGTGTAGGCTCTTTCCTTCAGTGTCTTAAATTTTATGGCTTATGGAAGAGAAGTACTTTTTAGACCTTTGCCTCACAGCATTCAAGATGTCAAAGTCAGGGAGGAGATGATCACCCATAACACAGAAACAAGTTAATGCACACCTCAGCCTCTTGTGTGAAAAACAAACCAACATAAATACACCACACTAATTGGGATTTTTTTTTTTTTAATGGAAGAATTTAGTGTGGTAGAATAGTAGGAGAGCAGGTAGTTTTAAATTTTCTCTATTTTCTTATATTTTTGTAATCTTGCTGAATTATCTTTAAGAAAAAGAAGTAATAATATGAGAGAAACAAGGAGTAATCAAGATTTCTTAGATACGAAACAGCTTTGAAAAGGCAACTCTTTATTGGGGAACTATAAATGATTACAATCACAGTGTTATTTCTCATGATACATCTACATAATTTTTAAATGTGACTTGGAAGGTGTGGGCCCAAAAGATTAGTTGCTTCTGAGGAGCCTCTGGAGATATTACAGTGATTATTTCTCTAACCATATTTTTTTGCAGGACAGTTAGCCTTTCCATTCTCAATATCATCTGGAGGATCTAAGGGTAACTGCTCATGCTTTTCTATAAGATTATAAGAGGTGCAACAAATTAAATTCTGTTTGTCACTGGGGATCACATTTTTCAATTTGAAAATTTGGAGTTAAAAGTCTTGCTCTGATGTGTGAGTTTATTTCCGTGTTTCAACTTAGAGGGTCTTGTAAACATCCTTGATTTTCTTATGTTCTCTTTTCTTTCTCCCTCCCCTCTTCCCTCCTTCCCTCTCTTTCTCTCCTTCCTTCTTTCTTTTTGTATTATTTGGTCCATATAAGACTTTGTAGGACCTCTGTGCATAACTCTGAATCTGGCTTTATAAGAAGATTGGGAAAAAAGACGTAAAAGGCAACTCCATGGAGTCCTATCCCTCAGTGAAACCTAGAGATGATTTTCCTTCCAAAGTCTAAGTTCAGCAACCACCACACCTCACTTTGCCTCTTTAACCTTCTTATCTTTCTTTTTTCTTTTCTTTATTCATCAAAATTCAAATCCAAAATAGAAATAAATCTAGTGAGTTGGCAGTTTTAATTGAGTGTTTCAAATGGTTGAGTTTTTATTACAAAATACATTGTGAAAAACCAGGGCTTTTTCCTTTTTATACACATGATTTTAAACATAGACTGAATCAAGATCTAGGTCACATTCTCCAGTCCTGGCCTGTCAGTCTCCCTCTGATCATCAAGGAGATGGCACCTGGGAGAGGAGAGAGAATGGGTCATTATCTCAGACCAGCATGGCCCGGCTTGGAGCACAACTGGAGTAACCTGGCATGGTGGAGATGATCTGAGACACTTGGGAAGATATTAGCACTTTCACAGCCCCTCGTTCAATAATTTTGTACAGTTAGAAACATATTCCATTATCCTAGAATCTGTTGGTTACAAATGTGCCCAGAAAGGAACCCCAGTTTAGGTGTAAGTAGTTCACATTCTAATATGAGCTACTCTTCTATGGTTCTTGCCTGACAGAAGACTCTTAAAGGCTGGGAAGGAAATATACACACATGCATTTTCAAAGTCTGAACAAGATTAGGTAACAGGGTGGATTATGGGTAAGGAGAAAGACACTTATTTCTTATGTGCATTTATGGCAATGCGTGACACTGGCAGCCCCAAGCATAGTCAGAAAAAGAAGAGGAACTTGTTTTCAATACACTTGTACTTCTTCCAGCACCCTTCTACCATGGAATCCAGAGAAACAAGGCCCCCGGCGATCACACAGCACTCTTGGTGTCCTCTCTCTCCCCCACGAGCTTGGTCTCCCCAACCATCACAGGCCTACATGATACAACCTCCCCCCCCCAAATCCCATCCACTAACATGCTTAGCTACTTGATAGGCTACCTGGATCTAAACAGAAAACAAACCAGAATGAAAATTTCTTCCCCATGGTATTTCCATTTGCTTCAACACATGAAATCACCTCTCCGTTGACAGGACAGAGCTGTGCTACATTTAGCACAGGTGGAGCCCCATTTTCATCCCTCGGAGCACGCCCAGTCCTTCAGCAACACTCAAAGTCCACTGGTGCTGATACCCCCGGAACAGAAAAACAGGGCGACACATGCAGTCACCGCGGGTGACAGCTCAAGTGTAAGCAAGCGTGCTCATTTTCTCATATTCATTAGTGATTTACTCAGCTCAGGCCTGGCCCAGATAAATACCTCAAACTTGGCCTGATAAAAGTTTGGTCTAGCTTCATTAAAATAGGCTCCCAGTTTTTAAAAGTTTGTAAATATTCAATTAAAAAAGACTGCTGTGAATTTGGGATCTTCTTGCATGTGTGTTTTTGTTTGTTTGTTTTCTTTTCTTTTCTTTTCTTTTCATTAACAATGGCCTTGAGCATATCAACCAAATCTTCAGTCAGCAAATTCTATACGGGGCTTTAAAAATCTATTTTCCCCATTGCAGCTTCCTTGAAAGTGAATGCCTCCGCTTATTATCATTCCACTCACCATTCATTTATGTGGGTCCAAATGCAGGGAGAATTTTCATGGAAGATTCTGTTTTCTGTGACGATAAGTGCAGTGGTTCATAAGACGGTTCTCTACTGCAACCGGATCTGGACCCTGGTCCATTGCAAGGAGTTGGTCTCTTAGAAATGATTCCTGGCCTTTGCATGTGCGTCTACTGTGGTCCTGTTCCTCCTCTCTCTTGACCCCAATGCTCCATCTCAGGAGGTGATCTGATAGGATAGCTTAGTTCTCACGCAATAGGGTAGGGCTGCTTGAGTTGTCACTGGTCTCTTCGTGGCGGCAGGGAGGGTCTTTGGCGAAAGCTTTGTTGCTGGTTGTAGCCAGAGCCCTTGGGTCATTGAACAAAAGGCATAGCAACTTGAAAGAAGGCGACACCTCTAGACCTTTTCCTTCAAATGGGCCTGCATGAGTGACAATGGAAGATTCTCACCAACATATTCCTTTTCCTCACTTACTATGGTGTTCTTCTAAATTGTTGGAGCTGCTTGCCTTGTCTTCCTTACTCGTCAGTGATCTCTTTGGGTAATATTGTGATATTCCAGTGCCTAGAACAGTACCTTTCTGACCGAACAGGCTTGATAAACACTGAGGGAACTAAATTTAATAAATTGAGAGAGCCACTCATTTGGGTTTCTAATACAAAATGGCCTTGGCTATTCTGTTTTAAAATATTTAGCAGTTCAGTTAAAAACGCCCCTGTGAATCTTTTATGACATCATTTATCTTTCTATTTCTTTTCAGCTTTAAATTGTTCTGCCAGATTTATTTGCTGTGGTATTAGGTTTCTGTGTCTGCCCAGTCCTAGTCCGGCTCTTCTAATGCAATTCAGCCTTTTTACTGCAAGACTCAGACTCGAATATTAAATCAACATTTGCCATTAAGACTCCACATTTGTCTATGGGATGATGATTGGATTCATCTTTTGGAAAGGAATCTATATAAATACATCTTCTCTAATAATTTCCAAAGATAATCCACCCTACTTCATGATTCTTAAAAATGTGGACTCCGGCACTGAGAGTTGCGTTCCTCTGGGCTACCCTAACATTTCCTGTCATTTCATTACCTCCACCTTGTGAGTTTCTGATGTTTGCTGTCAAAAAAAAATGTTTCAGAGCCATGCTGCATGGTTTGCCATTTTTATTAAAAGCAGAATCTGATCAACGACGTTCCAATTATGAAGGTAAAAGAGGAAAAGATAATCAGACTTCGAATTAAATCACATCTGGACAGGCCTGTAGTTGAGGGCACTAATAATATATTACATATGCATTTGTGCAGAGCATGCCAGAAGTGAATTCCACATCATTAACAAAGTTCTCTATTGATCGCTCACAATCTGGCAGCTGTAACCAGCAAGGTGCAGAATCAAGTCTTCCTCGCTGCTGAATATGTATCATCATGGCCCATGCAAGTCCCTTTTCTGCCTACAGGGTCTGGCAGCCTCACAGCTGCTGGGAGAGCAGAAAGGAGGTTTGCACGAAGGCTCTTCAAGTCATTTCTCTCCCAGACGGGGAGCTTGCATTTTAAACACTACTGCACACAGAGCTCGAAACTCCTTCCCAGAGTCAGTTCTCTTGGCTCACTACAGAGAACAGAGAGAAATATGTCACCCTTGAAAACAGCCACAGCCAGTCTTCAGGAAGTATGGGCTGAATGAGGCATGCGTGGTTGCTACCAGCTCTCTCTGCTAATGGCAAGGGAGCAAGTCTGGACTTCTCAGCTAGTGACGGAGTAGGGTCGGGGGAGTGGGAATGCAGCATGTCTCAGTTTGGTGAACGAGTTTTTTCATTTTTTAAAGTACTCTCAAAATCCTTCATACCATTTTTTAAAATAAAGTGTATTACGGCAGTTCTCCATATAGTACTGGGTTTGATCCTTGCAACACCCAGTCGACAAGAGGCTGTGTACGGGTTCAAAACCTGGGCGCCAGAGTCAGCCCACTCTCTCATTAAATTCCAGCTTGACTGGCTATCAGCTCTGTGAACTGGGACAAGCTTTTTAACCTTCCAAGCTTCATTTTTCTTATCTGTAAAATGGAAGAACAATAGTATCAGCCCCATAGTTTTCCTGTGAGAAACCCGCATAAATACACGCAGAGCACTGCGGGACAGGCCTGGCACAGAGTAAGCCTCCACAGTAAACGTTACTGGAATTCAAGAAAGCTAGGGTTACTCTCGTCTGATCTCAGTGATGATGGAAGTTGGACTCTCATCTCCCCCATGATCTCATGGCTAAGTGGCAGAGAGAGGCATTGACGTCTGTAGGCAAAACGTTGTCCCGTATTCCTCTGAAGTGTTGGATGGTAAGCACTTGGTGCAGCAGAGCAAAAAACCTTTAATAGATCCTTTTGGAGGGCTGAGAGGAGTTGACGTTTATTAGCAAACATACTGTTCAGTCTTTGTTAGATTATCTAACCTAAAACCCATTTTTGATAATCAAAATCATTATCAAAGACTTATTGAGTATCTGCTATTTGCAAAGCTTTGATAATGACTCTAAAAAGAGAAATTGAAGTGTTACAACATGGTTCCCGTCCACCTGTCAACAGCTCCGTGTATGAACAGATGTCCCTGACAACAGGTGTTAGATAGAGAGCACAGGGGTCCGTCGGGGAGGGGGCAGCCTGCCTAGAACCCGTGTCTTTTCCTGGATGCAATGGAATCAGAAACTCTGTACTTAGTCTAATAGAGGACCAAACATGGTAAAGCCAGAACAGCCCTGAGGACGATGAACTTGATCCGTTATGGAACCGACCATCCAGAGGGCTTCCTAGGGGCCAGAAACTTTCCTAGAANCAGTCAAAACTAGAGGCTCTGACGGCCAGGGTCACCGAGGCAGAGGAACGCGTTAGCGAATTGGAGGATGGGTTAGTAGAAGAAAAAACGAAAATAGAAGCTGGTCTTAAAAAAATCCACGCCCACGAATGTAGATTACGGGAGATTACTGACTCTATGAAACGATCCAATGTCAGAATCATCGGCATCCCTGAAGGGGTGGAGAAAAACAGAGGTCTAGAAGAGATATTTGAACAAATTGTAGCTGAAAACTTCCCTAATCTAGCAAGGGAAACAAGCATTCGTGTCCAAGAGGCAGAGAGGACCCCATCCAAGCTCAACCAGGACAAACCTACGCCACGGCATGTCATAGTGCAATTCGCAAATATTAGATCCAAGGATACAGTATTGAAAGCGGCCAGGGCAAAGAAATTTCTCACGTACCAAGGCAAAGGTATCAGGATTACGTCAGACCTGTCTACAGAGACCTGGAATGAGAGAAAGGCTTGGGGGGGCATTTTTAAAGCTCTTTCAGAGAAAAACATGCAGCCAAGGATCCTTTATCCAGCAAAGCTGTCATTCAGAATTGATGGAGAAATAAAGACGTTCCAAAATCGCCAATCATTAACCAATTTCGTAACCACGAAACCAGCCCTACAGGAGATATTAAGGGGGGCTCTATAAAGGTAAAAAGGCCCCAAGAGTGATACAGAGCAGCAAGTCACAACCGATACAAAGACTTTAAAGAGAAATGGCATCATTAAAATCATATCTGTCAATAATCTCTATCAATCTAAATGGCTTAAACTCTCCCATAAAACGCCACAGGGTTGCAGATTGGATAAAAAGACATGACCCATCCATTTGCTGTCTACAAGAGACTCATTTTGAACCCAAAGATGCATTCAGACTTAGAGTAAGGGGATGGAGTACCATCTTCCACGCAAATGGACCTCAAAAGAAAGCTGGAGTAGCAATTCTCATATCAGATAGACTGGATTTTAAACTAGAGGCCATAGAGAGAGATACAGAAGGGCACTATATTATTCTTAAAGGAAGTATTCAACAAGTGGATATGACAATTATTAATATATATGCCCCCAACAGGGGAGCAGCAAGATACACAAGCCAACTCTTAACCAAAATAAAGAGACATATAGATAAGAACACAGTAATAGTAGGGGACCTCAACACCCCACTATCAGAAATAGACAGAACACCCTGGCAAAAACTAAGCAAAGAATCAAAGGCTTTGAATGCCATACTCGACGAGTTGGACCTCATAGATATATATAGAACACTACACCCCAGAACCAAAGAATACTCATTCTATTCAAATGCCCATGGAACATTCTCAAGAATAGATCATGCTCTGGGACACAAAACAGGTCTCAGCCAATACCAAAAGATTGAAATTATCCCCTGCATATTCTCAGACCACAACGCTCTGAAATTGGAACTCAACCACAAGGAAAAACCTGGAAGAAACTCAAACACTTGGAGGCTAAGAACCATCCTGCTCAAGAATGACTCGATAAACCAGGAAATCAAAAAACAAATTAAACAATTTATGGAGACCAACGAGAATGAATACACAACGGTCCAAAACCTATGGGATACTGCAAAGGCAGTCCTAAGGGGGAAATACATAGCCATCCAAGCCTCACTCAAAAGAATAGAAAAATCTAAAATGCAGTTTCTATATTCTCACCTCAAGAAACTGGAACAGCAACAGAGGGACAGGCCTAACCCACTGACAAGGAAGGAGTTGACCAAGATTAGAGCAGAAATCAATGAATTAGAGACCAGAACCACAGTAGAGCAGATCAACAGGACTAGAAGCTGGTTCTTTGAGAGAATCCATAAAATTGATAGACCACTGGCAAAACTTGTCCAAAAACAAAGAGAAAGGACTGAGATTATTAAAATTATGACTGAAAAGGGAGAGGTCACGACCAGCACCATTGAAATTGCAAGGATTATTAGAAACTTTTATCAACAGCTATATGCCAAAAAACTAAACAATCTGGAAGAGATGGAGGCCTTCCTGGAAACCTATAAACTACCAAGACTGAAACAGGAAGAAATAGATTTCTTAAATAGGCCAATTAACTATGAAGAAATTGAGTCAGTGATAAACAACCTTCCAAATAATAAAACTCCAGGCCCAGACGGTTTTCCTGGGGAATTCTACCAAACATTCAAAGAAGAAATAATACCTATTCTCCTAAAGCTATTTCAAAAAATAGAAACAGAAGGAAAGCTACCAAACTCATTCTATGAGGCTAATATTACCTTGATCCCCAAACCAGGCAAAGACCCCCTCAAAAAGGAGAATTACAGACCGATTTCTCTAATGAATATGGATGCCAAAATCCTCAACAAGATCCTTGCTAATAGAATCCAACAGTACATTAAAAGGATTATCCATCATGACCAAGTGGGATTCATACCTGGGATGCAAGCATGGTTCAACACTCGCAAATCAATCAATGTGATACATCATATCAACAAGAAAAGACTCAAGAACCATATGATCCTCTCAATTGATGCAGAAAAAGCATTTGACAAAATACAGCATCCTTTCCTGATTAAAACCCTTCAGAGTGTAGGAATAGAGGGTACATTTCTCAATCTCATAAAAGCCATCTATGAAAAGCCTACTGCAAGCATTATTCTCAATGGGGAAAAGCTGGAAGCCTTTCCCTTAAGATCAGGAACACGACAAGGATGCCCACTCTCGCCACTATTATTCAACATAGTACTAGAAGTCCTTGCAACAGCAATCAGAAGACAAAAAGGGATCAAAGGTATCCAAATCGGCAAAGAAGAAGTCAAACTGTCTCTCTTTGCAGATGACATGATACTCTATATGGAAAACCCAAAGGAATCCACTCCCAAACTATTAGAAGTTATAGAACAATTCAGTAAGGTGGCAGGATACAAAATCAATGCCCAGAAATCAGTTGCATTTCTATACACGAATAACGAGACTGAAGAAAGAGAAATTAGGGAATCCATCCCATTTACAATAACACCAAAAACCATGCGTTACCTTGGAATTAACTTAACCAGAGACGTAAAGGACCTATATGCTAGAAACTATAGATCACTTTTGAAAGATATTGAGGAAGACATAAAAAGATGGAAAAATATTCCATGCTCATGGATTGGAAGAATTAACATAGTTAAAATGTCCATACTACCCAGAGCAATCTACACTTTCAATGCTATCCCGATCAAAATACCGAGGACATTTTTCAAAGAACTGGAACAAAT
The DNA here is from genome assembly GCF_002007445.2 of Ailuropoda melanoleuca. Taxonomy (NCBI): domain Eukaryota; kingdom Metazoa; phylum Chordata; class Mammalia; order Carnivora; family Ursidae; genus Ailuropoda; species Ailuropoda melanoleuca. The sequence goes on from NC_048231.1 coordinate 73,476,228, forward strand.
AGTCCTTAAATTTGTATGGAACCAGAAAAGGCCCCGAATCTCCAAGGAACTGTTGAAAAGGAAAAACAAAGCTGGGGGCATCACAATGCCGGATTTCGAGCTGTACTACAAAGCTGTGATCACAAAGACAGCATGGTACTGGCACAAAAACAGACACATCGACCAATGGAACAGAATAGAGAACCCAGAAATGGACCCTCGGCTCTTTGGGCAACTAATCTTTGATAAAGCAGGAAAAAACATCCGGTGGAAAAAAGACAGTCTCTTCAATAAATGGTGCTGGGAAAATTGGACAGCTACATGCAAAAGAATGAAACTTGACCACTCTCTCACACCATACACAAAAATAAACTCCAAATGGATGAAAGACCTCAATGTGAGACAGGAATCCATCAAAATTCTAGAGGAGAACATAGGCAACAACTTCTATGACATCGGCCAGAGCAACCTTTTTCACGACACATCTCCAAAGGCAAGAGAAATAAAAGATAAAATGAACTTATGGGACTTTATCAGGATAAAGAGCTTCTGCACAGCCAAGGAAACAGTCAAAAAAACTAAGAGACAGCCCACGGAATGGGAGAATATATTTGCAAAGGACACCACAGATAAAGGACTGGTATCCAAGATCTACAAAGAACTTCTCAAACTCAATACACGAGAAACAAATAAACAAATCATAAAATGGGCAGAAGATATGAACAGACACTTTTCCAATGAAGACATACAAATGGCTAACAGACACATGAAAAAATGTTCAAAATCATTAGCCATCAGGGAAATTCAAATCAAAACCACACTGAGATACCACCTTACGCCAGTTAGAATGGCAAAGATAGACAAGGCAAGAAACAACAATTGTTGGAGAGGATGTGGAGAAAGGGGATCCCTCCTACATTGTTGGTGGGAATGCAAGTTGGTACAGCCACTCTGGAAAACAGTGTGGAGGTCCCTTAAAAAGTTAAAAATTGAACTACCCTATGACCCAGCCATTGCACTACTGGGTGTTTACCCCAAAGATACAGACGTAGTAAAGAGAAGGGCCATATGCACCCCAATGTTCATAGCTGCATTGTCCACAATAGCCAAATCATGGAAGGAGCCGAGATGCCCTTCAACAGATGACTGGATTAAGAAGCTGTGGTCCATATATACAATGGAATATTACTCAGCTATCAGAAAGAACGAATTCTCAACATTTGCTGCAACATGGACGGCACTGGAGGAGATAATGCTAAGTGAAATAAGTCAAGCAGAGAAAGACAATTATCATATGATTTCTCTCATCTATGGAACATAAGAACTAGGAGGATCGGTAGGGGAAGAAAGGGATAAAGAAAAGGGGGGTAATCAGAAGGGGGAATGAAACATGAGAGACTATGGACTATGAGAAACAAACTGAAGACTTCAGAGGGGAGGGGGTGGGGGAATGGGATAGACTGGTGATGGGTAGTAAGGAGGGCACGTATTGCATGGTGCACTGGGTGTTATATGCAACTAATGAAGCATCTAACTTTACATCAGAATCCGGGGATGTACTGTATGGTGATTAACATAATATAATAAAAAAAATCATTAAAAAAAAAAAAGAAGTTGCAGTTGAGGTAGTTGGGGTGGTCTTTGAAGGCTGATAGAAGTTTGGTACATGGGCTATGAGGAAAAATCACAGAGGAAACACACAATGTCTGGACATGTGGTGAGAAGCCCAGCGTGGCGGAGGAAAGGCCTTGTGAAGGGGAGGAAGAAGGAATAAAACAGACATATCAGTGGCTCCGTATTATAGTGGACACTTAACATTAAGGGCCTTTACTTTTTTAAAGTAGGAAATGGAAGCCAGGAGTGTGCCACTTAGAGCTTGAGGAGGAGGATGCCGGCTCCAGTGAACAGAGTGGGGGAGGGGAAGAAACCACAGACCACTTGCATGAGCCTAACTAGAGTACTGGCCACAGGGATTCCAAGGAAGAAAAAGATAACTGGAATCACAGAGAAAATGAAAACCTAAGTGATTAACTGGGGTGCATACAGGAGTGGGTATTCCAAGCAATGATTCCAAAGTCTGAAATCTCCAGCATACCTACGATGTGCTTGCCGATTTGCATGTATTATTTCTTATCTTTGTAACAGATCTGGGAGGGATACTTTCTTATTTATCTACAAATAACAACAAAGGCAAGGCTCAAAGAAGTGAATTAGCTTGTGGGAGGCCACACAGTAAGTGTGGGAGGTAGGATAGGAACTCACATACATGTGATTCCATTATATTCTGCCTCAGTAAATGCGGAAGTCAAGGTTAGAAGCAAGGAAGTCAGGACTTGGAGCTGGTTGGGAAAGGTGGATACTTTATTTATTTATTTATTTATTTATTTATTTATTTATGTATTTATTTAAAGATTTTATTTATTTATGTGACAGAGAGACAGCCAGCGAGAGAGGGAACACAGCAGGGGAGTGGGAGAGGAAGAAGCAGGCTCCCAGCGGAGGAGCCTGATGTGGGACTCGATTCCAGAACGCCGGGATCACGCCCTGAGCCGAAGGCAGACGCTTAACGACTGCGCTACCCAGGCACCCCTGGATACTTTATTTATTACCTTATAAAGCTCATACTTGTTTCATATGTATACTTGATGACCCTTTTTGGGTTTTTTTTTTTCTTTGTTTTTTGGTCTAGAAGGTGTCTTTATTTTTAACTTGTGCTTTTATAGTAAATAACCCAGAGCTAGTCACTTAATAAACATCCTATAAATTCTTTATGAGTACTATACAAAGTTACAACTCATGGATGGAAATGAAAAGTACCTGAATGTCAACAGAACAAGATCTAATTGATATAGGCAGGCCGGGTCCAAGGACCCAAAGGGGGTCCCCCCAGGACCCGCCAAGAGTCCTCGGCTTCCTCCAGGATGGAAATCAAATGTGATCTGGGAGAAAGTAAGAGTAGTGTTTATTGAAGACGGAGAGAGAGCAGATACAGACAGGATATCTGGGAGACTCTAACACGAAAAGGAGCATGAGTCTCATCTTTGCTTGGGGATCTGGAGTTTTTATTGGGGATGGTGGTTCAGTGTGCGTGTCCTCTCAGGCATCTAGAACAAGTGCTCAGGTGTCCTCCACCAGTCACGTATACCCTGGAGCCAGGGGTCTTGAGGTCAAGGTATTTGCACTCAGTGGTCCTGGAGAATGTTCATGATTACCTCAACTGGTCACTGCTTAGATGTTATCTACTGTGCTGGAAGGCTCTTCAACCTTTACATAAGAATACACATGAAGGGAGGTGTAATGTGGGGGTTCAGGTCCTAGCGAGAATAAAAGAAGGAAAGGAGGAAAGGGAAAAAAAAACCACAGCTTTTTATCGTGGGTTCTCTTCAGTTTCCCTGTCTTAATTGATTGCTAAATTAAAAACCAGTGTTGACTAAGAAATGGGGGAAATGTCATTTTAGTAGATTTATGATTAAAACTAAAGAACTCTTCTCCTTCTCCCAAACTTATTATTTAGTCCCCAGAGGGTGTAGGCAAATGATGAAGAAAGGCAAACAAACACCAACAACGTCTACCTGCAGTTAACACTCTCCTTGGCTGAACATTATACTCAGCTACCTGCTGTAAACACACCATGATCTTTGGAATAGGTTTTTAATATTGCTCATTAGACCAGCACATCAATTCATTTCCTCCCCCATCTCTCATCAGAGACAGTTCCAATTTATTCAAAAGTTACTTGCTTTGGAGTAAGCCATCATCCCATCAGAATGTGAAGTATGTCTCCCCTTGGGGATCATATGACCATTCCGTTTAATTTAATTTAGGAAAAAAAACTGAATCAAATCTTGTTTTACTCCCCTGGGGAGTAAAACATGCTTCACAAATTAAGAATTCCCAGGCAAAGAAACTCTAGTCCTACATTCTGTCAAAAAGTTCATTTACATATATTCTCCTTCATTCTATTGACATGTGAAACTGAGTTTATATTTACCCTCCACCTAAACACTCCTCATTAAATATCAATAGCACAGACATGGAGGTGAGAGCCATTTCCTGTTCTTACTCCTAATGAGGCCACCTTGGAAATTGAGAAGGAAAGAAGTCTGGCACAATGAGTCAGGTGATTAGCATATCTAATCAATGCTTGGGATAAGATCAATCAATCAATGAAACTGTTTCCAGTACCTTCTCTATATAGGGCTATGTGCTAGGTGCTGGGGATGAGAGAAGGGACAGAGAGGAATAGTCTGGCATTCAAGATCACCGTTGTCTGTTTGAGAGGGTGACAGAGCCATTAGAAAAGGTAATTATTGAAAACAAGAAAAATGAAATTGTGTATGCAAAGAAATAGCATTTTAATTCTTTGTATACTCAGACTACGAAGCTGATTCCACCGTGTGTTATTCTGGATGGGAGGAAACAGTGCAGAAGGAGCGAAGATTTGTGCAGCACCTGCAGAAGGCGATTGAGCAGTAACCGTCCTAAATACAAATGCATGTACTTTTGGGCCTGGAAATCCCTTCACAAGATATTTATCCTACAGATATACAGGCAAACACTCAAGAACTGTGAGTGAACAAGGAAATTCCAGGCACTGTTCTTTATGTTTGAAAAGATCAGAAACAACCTGTATGACCATGAGTTGGGGACTGCTTAAATATATTATGGCACATAATCTGATGGATTTTTGCAGCGATTAAAACTAATGGGGCAGCTTTTTATATATGGATCTGAAAGGATCTTTAATGCATACTGGTTAGAAAATTAAAAGAGCAAAGTACACAACAGAAAGTATAGCTTGATATATGGTGTTTCCTCATAAAATGTATCACAGATAGCATATATAAATATGGGAATAGTAAACTATATATAATATATATATGATGTACGGACACAACATTTCTCTCTCTATCTCACATACACACACAACACATCACCTAAATGCTTAAAACACTTAATAGAATACATTTAGCAACCGGGTTTTCCTCTGGGAAGTGGAATAAGGACCCGTAGTCAGGGGTGGGAGAGAAACTTAATTTTAACTGTATATGGCTTTACATATTTTCAATTGTGTCTTGAGTACATATATATTACCTATTTAAAAATTAGTTTAATACAGAAAATTAGTGGTAGAACACAGAAGCTGATGACGCTGAGTACCCCATTCTCTGTAGTTGGGGCTCGGCAAAGTTCATATGCAAGATGAGGTGCTGGAAACTCAGTGGGGGTAAGGCCTGCTCTCCGGGTTGAAGTCATAGCAGCTGAGCGTGCAAGTGACTGTGTTTGCCCCCATCTCCAGAAAAAGAGTGAGCTTCAGTTGCTGCTAAGTCTACTTTCTAGACTGGCAGTCAAGACCCCGAAGTGAACTCTGGAGGACCTGTAGGAGGATAGAAGAAAGGACATTCATATTAGACTGTACAATCCTCCATGCTGAGAACTATCTCTTCTTCCTTGTTACTCACTCACTTCCATCCTGTAGAGACTGGGGGTGAGTAAGGACCCAGACAAAGCAGTTCACCTGGCCCTGGGACACTTGGGTCTCTTGAGTTAGACTCAGAAGAAACTTCTATCAGAGAAGATGGAGATTTTAATGGTCCTAAATTACTCTCACACCTTTTTCTTTCACCTTTTAAAACTTGCACACTAGCATTTCCTGGATGGCAATAATACCACTGGGGAATGAATCTTTGTAGACTCAACTGGTACCTTCGGAAGAAATGTATATTGCTGCATGAAAGACAAAATGCACCAGACAGTGAAGGAGATGATTTTATTTTGGTTACTGAATAGGGAGAACATTCATTAATGATGAACATCTCAGTGAAAAAGGAAGGGGATCTGTATTCTTATAAAGGCAGGTACATATGGGAATGATCCAGGAGTCTTTTGAGAGTCATGTGGAAGAACGGTGATAGGTCATATCTTAAAATGTGAGAGGGCAAAGTTAGCCTTTGTGATTAGCCAAAAACCTAAAGGTAGAGAGCTTTCTTTCTTTCTTTCTTTCTTTTTGCTTTCTTTCTTTCTTTTTTTTTTAGATTTTATTTATTTATTTATTTGAGAGAAAGAGCACGTGCGAGCGAGCAAGAGAGCACAAGTGAGAGACAGAGAGAAAGAGAGAGCATGAGGAGGGGGAGAGAAGCAGACTCCCTGCTGAGCAGGGAGCCCCATGGGGTAGGGGTGGGGCACTCAATCCCAGGACCCTGAGATCATGTTCTGAGCCAAAGGCAGAGCCTTAACCAACTGAGCCCACCCAAGTCTCCAGTGTAGAGAGATTGGTTAAGTGTTACTGTTTGCCAGTCAGCACAGAGCTCAGGTAACATTTGACATCATCATTTGCTTCCACCTTCAAGCATAGTCCTGCACAATTTTCCCAGCTCCTCCAGCCCCATCTGTACCCTTTTGGTTTTGTATCCTCAGTTCCCAATCCCAATTCTCCTTTGATTTTTCTTAGTATGGCCTGCTTATACAGGTAAGGAGTTCCCGATCTAATTCTTCTCTTCCTTCCTGTCTAGTTCATCATTGATTCTTAGTTCTGATTGGTTGATATCTTCTCTTAGTATCCTTAATGATCTTCCTTGTTACTGAGGAATCATTTTCAGTACTCAACTNAGTATCCTTAATGATCTTCCTTGTTACTGAGGAATCGTTTTCAGTACTCAACTAACTTGATAATCTTTCTCCTAAATGTTCTTTAATAACATAGTTCACCAAGCCTCTCTTCTCCTTTCTCACAATGAAAGAGAGAAAGGCTGGCCGGACCTCTTGCCACAGGGTCTGTCCTGAGTCAAGAAAAACCATCACACACAAAGAATGATTAATAATAAAGCAAAATAGAAAGTTTAACTGTCTTCCAGTTTCACCAAAGACAAATCAGGAGGAAATGAACCAGGAGGAAAAAAGGAAGGATTTAAGTGATGGAGACTGAGCAATAACTGTTGACAGGAGAAAGGTTATTATTAAGTGTTAGGACAGGTTATCAAGAATGGTTATGAAAAGTGAAGAAATTTCCAGGCTGCAGAAATCCATCACCTTAAGCAAGCATAATATGTACTGATATTTCTTTAATAAAATATATACAGAGAGGAACATATTTGTTATACAGAACTTCAGCCATAATATAGTAGTTTTTCACTTCTCGTATCCCAGTGACATGATCTTACTTTCCAATTGCATCAACGTGTTTCTAGAGTCCACGCCTGGACTGCTTAGAAGCTGAAGACATTGAATTACAAGCAGAACTCTAGCCATAGATTTAAGATTTTAGTTTGCTTTCTCTTCTATTTTTCTTTTAAAAAGATTTTCGAGTATATTTAAATATTGTTATCTTGCTACAGAAGGGGTTCTTTTATTGGATAAATGTTCGCTATTGTTATTGAGTGGGGCAGATTTCACTTCTATTTTATGACTTCAGTGCTTCACATAGGATCTGCAAAATGCTGTGCTAACCTCTGAATGTGCCTCTGTGGCCAAAAGGTCTTTTAACATGTTCTGAACCTGTGTGTTTCCGAACTTTTTTATTCCTGTGCAAATAAAATGCAGCTACAAGAATGCACACATCTACATCCACAGCTAATTACACTCCTAAGGACTCTTCATTGTCTTCCATTTACGCATAATTAAATCCCCTTGCTCTTTATCTGCTCCTGTAAGCTTTAACATAGAAATACAGAGAAGAGAAAAACAATGAATGCCACCCTACCCCCACCACACACAACCCCCAAACCTGCTGGGTTTAAAGGAAAATCCCTCATTTGCTCTAGCTGTCTATGGCAAGTATTTTGCAGTGAAACACCCCTACAGTGTGTTCCAACGGGTTCTCATTTGGGGAAAGAGAATGATACAGAGGGGCAATGGCGCTTCCCATGCCTGTTCCTGAGCCATTTTAAAGAGAGTATAACATGCAGGAAAATGTTCAATGGATTTTATAGCAAAGCATCATGGTGCTGTTATCAGCTTCCTTGCGGGAAATGGTAATGTGTATTCATATAAACACAATGGGGTTGAACATCACCTCATATCCATTCAGATGCCTCCCAGTACCCAGGCAACTCACACACAAATGCCTGTTTGCTTGCCCATAGCTCTCAGCAACCAAGGCTCCCCAACCCTCACAGTCCCCGCTGCTGCCCAGCAGCTCAAGGAGCAATTGGACCTTTCTTTTGGCAGCACAGTCTCACTCTTACCACTGACCGGAAATTTGTTCAATTTTCATTCTCATATAGAATATTGGCAGAAGATGATGATAAAGATGGCCTTCTTCAATTTTTTTAACCCCATAAACACATAAGAACAACAGCTATTTTCTTATGCCCCCCCCCAATTCCAGAAAAGCAAGGCAAATGGGACATAAAAGCAAAAGCAAAAGCAAACCATAGGATAACAACAAAGAAACAAGCACTAAGGCATGAGTGCAATGGACCAGGAGAGAAAGCATAGATTCAGATGCCCAGTTAGAATCCTCATTAGATAATGTAGTGGTTTAAACCTCCATAAGGAGGTGTAAAAAAAAAAAAAAAAAGACACTTTAACTGCTCAAAATCTTAGCTTGTTCACATAATTGGGATGAATATTCAGCTGTGGGTATATGACTTTCATAGGGCTATGGTGGGCTGATTTTCAGATCATGATTCCAATTACTGGTAGGCTAGTCCTGCTTATTCCACTACCAACTTAATCTAAACAACAAACAGTGATTGACTATAGAGACTAATCTTGACACACTGACTTCCTGAACAAAATGTTATGGTCTGTAAAATGAGCATAGCTATATCCGACCTAATATCCACCAGGAATTTTGGAGAAAATCATATGAAGTCAATTAAATGCAGAATCTATCCCTCTATATACATGTTAAGCCACATTGTAACTAGAATCTTGCAAGTGGAAGGGATTTGAGATACCAATATTCCAATCCTCATAGCATCCAGGTTGATGTCATAATTAATTAAAAGAGAAAATATATAGTAAGATGGTCTTGAGCCTGGAGCAAACACCCACATTTCTGTAACAGTTGTTTTCTGAATCCTACCTCATGGATCTCTGACTGCCTCGGTTGATCAGTGTTTTATATCTGTAAATTTTTGGTTATCATATATACCTAAACTCATGAAAGTGGGTACTTACAGTGTCTGATGTGTTAATTAATTAATTCATTAATTAATCATTTATTGAATAATTACAAATTTCTCTAACATTGACTATATAAAGATGAAAAAGTTGCTGCTTTCACCTTTAAGAAGCTCAGATGTCATTAAGGGAGAGAAGAATATGCATAAATTGTTTGATTATGGCTGATAGCTGTTTTAATAGACTTGCATAAAAGGTACAGTGATAGCCTAAAGGAAGAGATGAACACTTCTCAGGGCAGAGGATAGAGAGAGGATTCAAGAAGGATCCATAACCAGATGAGCAATGAAGATAGGTATTAGAGCACAAGAGTTTGACATCTTTAAGAAGAGGTGGAGAATTACATGTGCAGAGAGTCAAGAAATATCTTAGCATGTTCAGATAACTATAAATAATTTTTTTTAAAAAGCAAACACAGAGGGAGAAAAGGTAGGAAATAAAGTTATATAGGTTGAGGATATCGAATGACATGGAAAAGTTTAGATTGTATCTTCTATGAGAAGAAAGCACTAAATTAATGTATTTGACTTTTTTTTTTTTTTCCAATAAGAGTGTTTCCTAGGGCGTATCCCTACCCAGGTCATTCCCAGGAAGATACGGAATTCTCAGAGGCCAAGTCATGGCCTCAACATCCCTTATCTTCTCACCTTCTTTATACATGTGAAATCAAATCAATTTTTACATCAAAGAAAGTCATGCAGGCAAAAACCACAACCAAGGCAATTAGAAAATTATATGAGAAGAAGAAAAGAACAATTTCCCCTTGTGCTAGAAGTAATGAGGCTAGTGATAAGGGGTAGTTTGTACGAGTACAAGTTTCAGATGAGTACAAGCACTAGTTAACCAGTTGATGGCCTCTATCATTGGCACCCAGGGACCTCTTTCTAACTGTCCAACTGAGGGAGCAACTTTGCACATTGGTTGTTTCTACTTATACACTCAAAAGGAGTCAGATTGTTAGGTTGATTGTCAAACATAAACCCATTTCCCTAACAGATACGCCAAAGATCCTTTTGAATTAAGAAAAAGAAGAAAAGAAAGAACTCTAAAATATCATATAAAATTTTAAACATTTTTCCCCCAAAATGAAGTGAAAATTGGAAACCAGGGAGGTAATGGATGCGAAACCCTGTTGTAATTCTGAATATTTCAGCCTAAGTCACAGGAGGAAGAGACGAAGCATGGGCTAACTAAAGCTGGAGAGTCTGTTAGAAGACCACTCCATTAAGTTACTAACCCAGAAGGCTCCACCCACTGCACAAAAGGAGAACTTAAGAAAAATTGCCTGTCTCAACCTTGGCATTGTAGATGGGAAAGTATCCCTTGAGAATTTATAATCATAAGCCAGCTTTCTTATAGGTTGGTTATAACCCCCCCTTCAATGACTATAAGTAATTGTAATTCATCTGTGGAAGAATGCTACTTTTACTAAGGACTTGAGAATTCCCACAGATAATATTCCAAGGAAAAGGAGAAGCTCATAGTAGAAAAAAAAAAAATTCTATCATCTAACATCTATCTGTCTGTCTATCTATCTATCATCTATTTATCATCTATCTATCTGTCTCAAAGCACTTTATCAGTTAAAAATAGAAAGAACAACAAATAGTAGAATCAGACTCATCAAGATTTCAGATATAATTATCAAATACAAAATATAAATTAAATTAACTATGTTTAATATATTTAAACAAAGAAGAGATGTTTAAAAATAGGAACAAGACAAAAGAGATTATATATTATTAACTAGATTTGGAGTAAATGGAACTTGGAGAAATAAAATGAATAAAATATTTGAAAATAAAAACTCAATAGGTACATTAATAGAAGATTAGACAGTACTAAAAGGAAAATTAGAAACATGGAAAATAGATAATCTTCTTTTTTTGGAAGTCTGTATACAGCTCAGAGAGAGACAGATAGTAATGTGAGAGTCAAGAGTCATGGAGGGTAGAGTAAAAAAGTTTAACATGAATGAAATCTCAAGAAGATATAGTAGAAGGAGAAAGATGCTAACTTGGAAGATAGAGTGGCTAAAAACAAAAACAAAAACAAAAACAACCACAGATTTGTTGAAAGACAATAATCCTTAGGTCAAGGAATCCCAGTGAATTCCAAGCAATATAAATGTTCAGACGCCTTCTGGGTTTCAGACCAACATCTTCACAGTCAGACATCTTAAATAGCATTTGCAAGCACTGAGAAATCCCAAACACCCAGCTTTATTACAGTTAAAATACATCTTTTGCATTTTAATTTTTTCTTATAATGATAATAAAGTGATTCTTAAAATTATTAATAAAGAGGATTTAAATTTTTAGAGTCCAGGAAGCCAGAAATTAGGTAACAGAGACCAGAGTTCCAGAAGACCCTTACAATACCTTGAAAGAGGAAAATGCAACTATTTGAACCGATTTCTTTCCATCCTTGAGAAGAGCACATTTTCCGTTGCCAATGGCCTGCTTGTTCTTTCCTTCCTACTTTGTTTTCCTGGACAACATAGAAATAACAATATGTTGTCCTAAGCAGTTTTACACGATTGATCAGGCAAGACTAAAATAGACTTTCATCCCTAATCATTCACCATTACAGAAAATTGAACCTAGAAAAGAGCAAAACTTGGTATACGTGTCCTTTTGGGTTCCAAGTGAACAAGGATTTGAAGATGGAAGGCAGGGGGAGCTTTCATTTTTGGCATGGACTAAATCACCCCTTAAAAGAAAAGCCTCATATGGGTGTCTCCAGACAATGTTAAGTTCCTTAAGGTAAGTAGACATTTGCTATGGAGAAAAAATTTACTACCATATATATATATATATATCTTTATTGTGGAAGTTGAGAGGAATTGTTGATGGATGATTTTTCGCAAAACTATATATATTTTGGTATTTCCAACTCTAAAATAAAGTGAATTCCATATTCTAATTATTTGGCTTCACTCAGCACCTTTCATTCTAAAGCGTGCCTGGTTCTTAGCAGAGTATAAGTTAAACAAGGCTTCCTGTGTTCATATGTATCTCTTTTCCTTTATACTCAACCTTAAACTTCCCATCACTCAACCTGTCACATTCTTCTTGACTTTTCCAGCCCACATTGATTCAATGTTCTAAATTTCTATAGTACACATTTTCTATTCTTTTTGTGTCCTAGATTACACCTTATTTTTATGCCCTATTCATTTTGAGTACATTTCATATGTGAAATCTTTCACATTATTTGAGGCCAGAGACCGTGAATACTGGTTCAGACATTCTATGGTGCCTAGGAAGGGGCTGTTCTTTAGCAAGTGTTCTGTGCATTCCTGTCTCAGAATGTGCTGCAATGATTTATTGAATAAGTTCTGCTTTATTTTCAGAATGGATGCATGATATAAATAACAGATCCAGTTTCATGAATATTCATATTCTTTAAGCTGAAAGTCACTACTGCTTAAATGATCACAGACCCAAATGTTTTTCTTAGGAGAATTGTGACTTTCTGTATAAAAAGTCATTAAAAATAAACAATCTCTGCCATCAAGAAATGGACAATTTAATTAAGCAATATCATCAGTGGCATACTTGTAGAACATAAGGGCAGTCTACTTTAGAGACAACGGATAATCCAAAAGGAGTACTTTAAAATCAAAATGGGTTTAAAAAGGTTTTTTTCTAGTTTCACATTTGACAAATATGAACTAGTGTTACCCAATGTTGCCCATAATTAAAGTAAATGAGAGAGCAAAAGCAATTATTTGGTTCATCAAATGATTGATTACACCAGTTTGAAGTCACCAAGTACAGGATTAAATTTTCTCTGAAATTATCAGAGTTGTATAATGAAGGAGTAGGAAAGTTAGGGATGGATGAACCAAATTCTCTTGTAATTTTAATAAACATGTATTAAAACCCAAGTTACATCAATTCCTAGTTACCTATTGAGGAGAAATTGCTTAATGTTTTTGAGTTTTTGTTTCCTCAGCTCTAAAATGGTAACAATAATGATTATTTTGCAGAATTGTTTTGGAGATTAGGGAACCTGTTGAAAGTAAAGGTCTCATCACTACCTGTACATAGTAGACAATACATTCATCACTACACAAATGAGCCATCTCTCTTGAAACAGATTTCAAAGTAAATGTGGTCCCTTCCTTTTCCATTACATGTGTCAATCATGGTGACTTCCATTGCCGCAGCCTCTTCTGAGCAAGCTGATCTGCCCACAGAGCTCTTTGAGGGAGGAGACCCAGCCAACCATCTACCATTCCCTGAATATAACTTTTTGGATGGGAAGTGCCCCAGACTCAAAGGCAACTAATCCTTAGGCTATTTGATGATGCATGAGTAGCCCGATACGAACTATCTGTCCAGTGGTGAATGAGCAGGGCAACTAGAGTCTTGCTTTCCGAATGCATAGCATGGAAAAACACAGGGGAGAAAAGTCAGTCAGTTGTAAAAGGTCTTGCACAGCGTGTGGTTCGGGGTTGAGCAGGAGTGAGGAACTGTGAACAAACTTATATGAAGAGTAAGCCAAAGATGAAGCAAGTAGAATCTATAACCAAAGAGACACAGAAAAAGAGAATAAAAATTAAGAGGTCAAGCTAAAAGAGCAAGAAACAGAAGGAAAAGTAAGAAGACAAGATATACAGAAAGAAGCAAAGATCAGTAGAATAACCAAATGGAAAACTAGACGAAGATCCACCACAAATTCTTGCCCTTGGGTTTCCTAGAAATGCTAGGACCGGGATTCCTGCATCTGAGTCCCAGCCTCAAACATTTCTTTCTTCTGGAGTTCCAGGCTAGTAAATTATATACACTCCCTCCCATCCTCCCCACCCTACTATTTCTTGAGCTAGCATAAATGAGTTTCTTGTAACAAACTAACACTTTCGGTATAACTAAAATGCCTTTGAAACATTTGAGGCAATAGAGGAAGATCTATGTAGCAAATAAATGATTTAAACTGACAAAAGAATGTCATCATTAGATTAATTTACTCCCCCAACCCACTTGGTGCATGCATGACCAGGTTCCTGAGATTGCTTATGTTTTCCCTCCATATGGAAAATGTCTTTTTCACTCCTCTCCAACTATTTAAATCCTGCTTATTTATAAAATGTCCAGTTGAAGCTTCCTATCTTCCTGAACATTCTGCCTATACAAATATCTCTTAACTAAATTCCTAGACCACATTTTCGTGCTTAATACTACCATATGTTATCTCTATGCCTAAATCCTGCATTGTTAGTTAATGCATTGTTGTCGTTTTACCTATTCTAGGTGTGTATCTAATTCATCTTCCAAAAAAATATGTTTTTTGAATGCAGGAACTGGGGTTGATGCATTTTTAAAATTCGCTTTGCCTTTATCACACGATATCCCCAAAGTAGCAGGGGAAAAAAGTACGAACGAATGAATGAATGAATAAATAAACAAAAAATCAAGTGAACAAAAGAATGAATAAATTTAGTGTGGTCAAAGGCTTATATAAGTTTTCTCAGAGGAACCATACAGGAAAGTTTCCTATTTTTTAATGAGGAAAGCAGTAGCATTTGTACATTAATTCCTTTGAGATTGGGTTCTTCAGTTTATCCTACGGAGGCTGTTACAATTATGTTTATCACCATTTAAAAAAGCGTTAGGTGCAAAAATCCATTTTAGGTGCTAGATCATAATAATTGCAACCTATTGGACCAATGCAAGAGTCTTTCCAATTTCCAATGCATCTGATTGTGTTAAAGAGGATGCCACAAGGAACTGACGTACTACAGCAGGTCAGCAGACAAGATGGGGCAGAAGACGTCTGGGCACAAACTGACATATTCAGTTGGAATTGTTTGTTTTCAGTTCTTTTTTAATTTCAGGGGAAAAGAATCTTCCATCTCTTCTCTACACTTGAACAGCAGGTGGGCAGACACTGAATTTTTTTCAGGAGAGTGAGTGTGTGGGTAAGTCACTTGGAAGAAGTTCAAACATCATGTATATTACTGATGTTGACAAGTCTAACTGCAGGACACGGGGGAAGCAATCCTCGCTGAGGTAGAGCTGGCATTTTCAGGGTATTTTTTTTTTTAAATATAAATGCTCTGACACTGATCTAAAACCCTAGTTCCTGAGGGCTTTGGTGTGTAACTGTGATGTGTGAGGCCAGGCATATACAAAAGCTGGGATGGAAGATTTCGCTCGAATAAAATTGGAAGCAGCTTATATGTTCTGCCACCTCTCAAATCAACTGCGGCTTCTTGAGTTGGAAAACACCAGATTTGCTCTTCATTGTCCCCCCCCCTCCCTTTTGTTCCCATTGCTGCCTTTGCCTTTCCAAGGTCTATACAAAATGAAACGTGTTTCAGGACCGTAATGAGTAGTTTTGAAAAGCATTCAGTTGAGTTTAATGTTGTTCTAAGTTTCTTGCAGCACAGGTCCATGGTGCCTGTGTGTGAGTGTGTGTGTGCATGTGTGAATCCAGCTCACCCTCAGATGGCTGCATTCATTTGTTTCAGACAGATCTATCAGCCCAGTCCAGAAATAATTGCTAAAATCATTCAGTATGAACATAGGAGTTAAAATTCTAGAAAAAGAGCAGGGAAGATGTGAAATTAACTAAATTTGTTGTAAGAAAAAAAAAGCAAATCTGTTGTAAGGACTTTGAGGGATACAGGAAAGACTGTGTGGACCACAGTTTTGAAAAAAATGTGCTGTCTTACGTGTGTGTGCGTGTGCATGTGTTTAGTTTTTTATCCATATTAATTTTAATATTGTAGTTTCCTTAAAAATGGCTTTAACTCCTAGAGAAGGCATTTTATATATTTTTGTAATACTAATATAAAGAGATTAAAAACATGATGAAGATGTGGACATATTCAAATTGTTTTTCTAAGCAAAGGACGTAAGTTCTTCACTCTGGAAGGTTTTGATGGCCAGGATCAAATTTGTCAATAACTCTAACTAAAGATGGAGCCTAACTAAATTTGAAACAAAGTTACTGGCTAGGAGAGAACTGCAGAAATTCTCATGGTGAGTCAGAGCCATGGGCTCAAGAGGCAAACTTCACTTTGATTTTTGGCTGTCATAACTTTTGCCTGCCTTCCATATTTCCTTCCTTCCATCCTTCCTTCCTTCCTTCCTTCCTTCCTTCCTTCCTTCCTTCCTTCCTTCCTCCCTCCCTCCCTTCTTTCTTTCCTTTCTTTTTCCCCAAATTATGACTATCTGTTTTATCTTTTCCACTACAGAACTCCTCTTTCACATTTATTGTACTGTTTATACTTCAGATTAACTTTGTTTATTTTATTAAAAAGAAGAGTCCCAGCATATCTGAATTAGATTTCAAAATTCTGACTTTAACTCTGCGGATAGTGCTACTTAGCTCTTTCCTGCTGTAGAGATATACGTTGTCCGAAAATGAAGAGTTCTATGTGAAAAACCAGGGGAGATTATGGTGCAAGAGAAAACAAAACACGGAGAAAGTGAAAATATGTACATGTTAGCAGTGGTTGCAGAGTTAAAGTCACTGTTTGGGAAAATAAAAATGTGTTAATTATAATTGCAATTATGTGTTCAATGGTTAACTCTTTAGATGATCTTAATGTTATGAATGGGTTGATAAGCTACATGTGATGTGATATGATATGATGGTATAGAGACAAAATAATTATGGGGAAAGAAAGGTGGGCTTGTGCCTTCTCTCCCCCCCATAAAACTACGTATCTCTTTGGGGAACTGACTTTTCCTACCACTCAGTTTCTCAGACATTCTCCTCCATCTTGTCATCTTCTCTCTCCTGGATCCCTCACAACCTGAAACCCTCATTCCAGCCTGCTATAATTCACTCTTCACATGTAAACAGATCAAAGAAGTGAATTCAGCTTCAGCTGTGACCCCTGATAGACCAGAGTCACTCAGGGGGAACTCTGGGAACAGTGCTCAGAAACCTTGATGTTGCAGTTGTTCTAAAAAGGGGAGGTTGAAAGGGGCCTCATGTTCCTTCAATCTCACCTTAGCTTGAAGGCAGATTACTGTCTGGACTGTGAACCCCCCTCAACCCTCCCAAAGAGACACAGATATGCATAATTTATTTCTTGAACTGGGAGTTGTGAAGTGAATGGAAGAGTTCGGATCTCAGTGCTTCCCCTCCTTAAGAGTATGTCCTCAGGCAAATGTGGATATTTCATTTATTCACTCAATAAGCCATGTAAGTATGGAGCACAGCTCTTGTTTTGGGACATGTTAGAGGGGAGCAGTGCTGATAAGGCCCATTTTCTCATGGAGCTTATAGTTAGTACAGGAGTACAGCTCAACAAATATACAATCATCCATAAGAGAAAATCAGGAAATGTAAGTGCTACAAAATTAAAAGAGAGTGATATGCAAGGATAGTGGGTCTCAAGTATTAATGTGCATATAAATCAATCAGGGATCTTGTTACAATGCAGATTCTGAGTAAGTAGTCTTGGGTGGGGCTCAAGACTCTGCATTTCTAATAAGCTTCTAGATGATGCCAGGGCTGCTGGTCCATGCCCCATGCTTTGAAGAGCACATCAACAGCTATTTATTTGCAGCAGTTTTAGATTGTGCAATAATGGCAGGCTTTTCTGATGAGACTGTGGGTAAGTGGAGAAACCATTCATTGAAGATCTGTTGGAAGAACCTTCTAGGCAGAGGAAGGGGTTATTTCAAAGGCCTTCAGAGAGAAGAGAGATTGGTAAGTCAAAGGAATGGAAAGAAAGTCTTTGTGTCTTAAACACAGTGAGTTGAGAGGAGTGAGAGAGTCAGTCCCATCATGAAATCCAGGGTAAAGACTTGGATTTTATTCTCAGCATTAAGTGAAGTCATTGTAGAGTTTAAGCAGAGATCTACTTTACATTCTCTGAGACTATTCTGGATATCAGGTGAAGAAAGGAGCGTAAAGTAGAAACAACGAAGCTGGTTGAAGTCTACTGGAGTTGCCCAGACGAGAAATGATGTCGGATAAGATCAGATGATAGCAATGAAGATAGAAGAAATAGATTAAGAAAATGTTTTGCTTTTGATTCTACTTGTTGGTTGATTGGTTTTAAGAGGTAAGGGAAAGAAAGGAAGTAAAAATTTCCCTCAGTTTGTTAGCAAGAGTTGGTGAGCAGATGGTAGTCCCCTAAGAAGACTCTTGGAAGCAGAATTTGGAGAGTGAGTCAAAATTTCCACTTAACCCACGATAAGAAAGGCATGTCCAGGAGGCATCATAAATCCTGAATAAAGGTGAAAAATAGAGATATACTTTTGGAAATTATCAGAATTTAAATGGAACTGGTTACAAATACTTAGGGAAAAAGTATAGACAACAAAAAAGAAACTTTAGGCCTTAAGCTTCATACCCTCTACCATTTAATGTTTGCAACCACAGTGGGAGAAGCTATCCAAGTACATTGAAATTACGTGGTCATTGGGTTAAGTTAAAAACTATGAGAGTGCCATGTAGCAACCAAGATAAAAAAAAAATAGGATTCAAAATGGTAAGTAGTCAATGCAGCTGAAGAATTCTATGTGAGCATGGGACTTGGAAATGTGAAGTTGGATTGTGATGACCATGCAGACACTAGGAAGGGTGGACACGAGGATTAGAGATGATGGGTCTAAAATGGTGAGAAATAGACAAATATTGAGGGTCCTGTATAAAGTCACAACACAACAGTAGTCGAGGCAGCACTTCTAATCAAGTCTCTCTGACCCCAGAACGCCTATTCTTTCCACTCTGCATCTCTGCTTCCAGATCATACCACCCAGTCTTTCATACTGGGTGGGAGAGTGAGTTTCAGTCACTAGCACTGGGTGTATATAGACAGTTTCCCCATAACTATATCAAAACACAGCCTTAAAAATAGGAAGGTAGGAAAAAAGGAAGGAAGGGAGAGAAAGGATAATGAATAGAATCCTGGGTCTAAGTTGTACATAATGTCTTAATTCTACAAGCTCAGTGAATTAATCCTTTCTAAGTTCCTTTAAATCCATTCCTCTCCAAGTAAAATCCAGGTGCTCATCTCCTCTGTCAATTTCGCAGCAATCTCATTTATGTCTGATGGACCTGGTTTACCTGAAGAATAATCCTGAATCAACCCCTTTCCTTTCACTGTGTATTTCATTATATAGGCTCAAAAACCTTGAGAAAGTACTCTCTGAATTTTGGAGAAAATCAAAAGATATTTGTCTGGAGCTCAGTTATCTTTGGATACTATTCCGTTTGTCTTCTTATCACCAACATGCGCTCAACTTGAGACAAGACACTCTCCATAATTCCCCTCACTTCTTGCATATTAGTTTTTTTCTTAATAGTTTCTTTCCCAGAAATCTCTCCCTATTCCTATCTGGATATTCCAATTTCACCTTATTCAAGTCCCCACTTGAATGCCCTTTTTGCAGGAAGACGTACCTGGCCAAACCAAGTCAAACTATTGTTTTATTTCCTGAAATTGACATAACACATGATACCTCTGTCATTTAGCAACCAGACAACTCTATTTTTCTGTTAATTCCCACTGAAATATGTGGTCAATAAGCTCTTTTTTGACTCCCATTTAATACCCACTGCCATGTGAGGGCCAGGCAGGTCATGAAGACTCACTAGCATCTTCTGAAATACTATGGAATTTCTGCCACTGATATGTTTTAGAGAGCAGTAACAAAAACATAGTATTCATTCTAAATATATAAGGACTGATGTGCTAAATGACATATCATCAACCGTCCTAATGCACAGGATAGAGAGAGAACATTCACTGGTCAGCTAGGTGGGGTGAAATCAGAGACCTTTTTTCCCTCTGGCTTTCCTGGGCTTCCCTTGGTGTCTGGCATTGTTTGCCTGCTGATTAGTGAGGTGTCTCTAGGTACATTAATGTGGAAGGTTGGATGTGTTTGACAATAAGTCAATGATTCTTTTTGACACGACTTTAATAGTACTGAAGAAGTGATTGTAAGATGATGCCTTTTAATGGGATATAGATATAAGCGACCTGCTTTTTATGACAAAGGTCAATGGTATTGATGGGTAGTGTAGAGAAGATAATTTCCTTGGCATGGTAGGAGACAACTTGCATGATTCATGATTCATGCAGGTATCTCTCTCTCTCTTTCCTTTTTTTTTTGAATCTCTCCCACAAAGAGGAAACAAGAGCGCCCCCGCCAATTCTTTCCAGCTGCCACTTTATTTGAAATAAGGAAAAGGTAATATCCCACAATGAAATGAGTCACTGCTCAACAATTGATGGTAACCTCTAGCTGGCTGAGGCCTTCAGAATTTGACAATCATATATGGGATGAGTTTTCTTTTATTATGAAGGAAGTGGATATGTGCCGTTCCAATGGGACATACAAGCAGTCAAGGAGCAAAGGCCGATGGCAGAGACTGGAGGAGGGCAGATGGCACAGATGAACTTGAGAACACATCCATATGTGTCTACATGTTACTTGCAGGTCGAGCAATAAAGTACAAGAATCAGTTTTGTAGAATTACACTTTGTTGAAAGGTCACGGGCAAGCAGAATGAAGGGTACCCTGTGTGCAAAGGGCTGCTTCTGGAAGCAGAGCCAGCTGGCCTTGAGCTGAATTGGAACCACTGGTTAATCATGGGTCAGGCAGAAAACATTGTGGGTCCTTCTGGACAGTGCCCATAGCAGGGCAAAGAAGGTCTCAGCAGAGATTCCTCAGCCACAGCTTTATATTCCTGCTCCTTATTGAATCTTCGTTTCTTATGGTGGAGGAAGAGACAGGAAATAAGGAAGAGTGTGGAGAAGACAGAACAAAGACAGAGAGGGAGAAGGCAGGGTGAGAGGGAAAGAGAAGAGAGGTGGCAAAGGGGAAGGAATGAGATAAAAGGCAGAGAGAAAAGAATGTACGTGGGAGTATTCTGGAAACTAAATAGTCCTGCTGTCTTGCCTTTCCTATCAGAGTAGGATTCTCTCCTAAGCCCCATTAAGGTAGTTTCACCAGTGCACTTTTCCAGAAAGGATGCATGTCCCACTCTGCCCACATCCTACCTGACCCTCTCTCCATCCATCAGTATGTTGCAGGGGTGGCTTATTTTGGAAAGATTTGGCTAGTTAATCTTACCCACAATGCTTCCCACTTCTGAATATAAATCCCTTCAGTCACCTGTCCTTTTCTGGATTTTTATTCCAAACTGAGCTGTATTTTCTCAGCAGATTCATGCCCCTTTCCACCATCCCAGGGCATGCCTGGCTTTCCAATCTTTTCTCCGTGGGCTGTGGATGTCCTGTTCCATAGTAAACAAGGCAGAGGCATAACTAAAACTGGTGGTTGTGGTCAGTGTGAAGAGCAATGGTGTGTAGGAAGGTAAGATGTTATGAGCCTCAACACTCAGGGTTTTTGTTTTTGGTTTTTGCCAGCCTATAAGTTCATTATTAGAACTTGGGGAAGGATAGAGCTTCACCACTACTCAAATGGCATTAGTGTCACTCATTCAACTCACTCATTCTTCAGTTCCTTAACATTTTCGCCTCAGTGAATAACTGCATTCATATCATTACCCATTCCCAAGGCCAGAATGTAGACTTTGTCAATAAAACCAAAACCCAACCAAACTAACCTGCTGCATGCACTTCTGAAATATGAAATTCTATCCCATCCCAGTTTATTGTTTTTCAGCCCTCCTCCTTGGTTATTATCACAAGGATGTCGAAATTCCAATGTCTCTGATACTCTGGCATGTTCACCTGGTTAGATTTTTGCTATCTATCATCCCTGTCCTGTCTCTTTGTTCCTTATCATTCAGTCTGACCCCTGTTGTCCAACATATCAACACTGCTGTCCGTCCAAGAGTTCTCCTTCTCCTCTAGCTTGTTTCTAAATAGTGTTGAAAAATATCACTCAATATCATATGAATATAAATTCATATCCAGCCACAACTAAGACCTTTGTGCTGCTAGATAATGGTGCTATTTCCAGCATCGTTTCAAAACATCTCTTCTGAAACATCCAGTCCCCTCCACTCTAGCCTTGGCTCCATAGGCTACATCACAGAGAAAATAGAGGATATTCATTAGAAACACCATCTACTTTGAAAGAGTATCTACAAGATAGCCCTCTAAAACTTCATCTCTTCTATTTGAAAGAGTGCCCCTCCCCCATCTAGACCTAATTCCTCACTGTATGCATTGGACCGTATACTCTCAACCTTCTTTTAGTCCAACATGCCTTCTCTTAAATTGCTTTCTGCTTGACACCTGACCCCAAGTACTTCTCATTAGTATTTAAACATCATTAAAAACAAACAAAAGATCCCTAGAGACCCTTCCCTCTCTCCACCATATTATATCTTCCATCTATATAACCCTACTTTTAAAAAGATTTGTCAGCTTTCTTCACTGCGAAGTCCCTCTTTAACCCAATCCCTTTTGAACTCTAGTCCTATCATATCGTGAACTAAACCTTGCCAAGGACACTGATGGCACTGATGTTAAATCCATCATCTGCTCTCTGATCATGTTCTCTAACCTCTCTGCAGGTATCCCCTTTGACAACCATTGTGCTCTAGAAATCCTCTATGCCCTTGGCTTCCATAAAATCATGCTTTCTACATCTTCCATCACCCCTCTGGATGCTTCTGCTCAGGATTCTTTTCACTTCCCCTCCTCCACATAACCTGTAAATGCTGATACTTCTCAGAATGCCAACATTCTCTAACTTCACCTTCTTCCATAGATCGCAATTTGGAAATCACCCCCATAGGGGACCCTCCAAAGCCTCCACATATTGGGTTGTAAACTCCCTGAGGTACCCTTCCAAAGTACCTCAAGTTTATTTCCCATTTGCACTTATTACAAGGCTTGTATCGCTGATTTACAGGGTGGCATTCTCATGGTACTGTGAGCTCCTTAGGAACAAGGATTGACTTACTTTTGCTCTTGTAACTTCAATGCTGAATTCTATGCCTGGCAAACCTTAGTCACACTACAAATATATGTTGCATAATTGAGATTGCTTATTTTGGCTGTAATTGAAGAGACTATTTTTCTGAAATTTTTGACTATCTGGCATAATATTAGAATAATTAAGAATGATAAAATAAAATACTAATACTTGTATATTAGTGGGTTCAATAGGACTGGTAAGTCTCAATGACAGTGTAATGTAGGCTCTAAACTACCAAATTTGGTTCTCACCTCATCACAGTGCTTACTGTGTGATTCTGAGTAAATAACTCAGATCCCCTGTGTTTCTTCTTTTATTTTTATTTAAATATTGAGCTAATTAAACTACTTGACTCAATTTTTCTGAGGAAAAGGGCTTTGTGATAAAATTACATGTGCAGTCATTTTAGATTTTTACAGTAATTGTGGATTTCTTGCAACACAAAACAAAGTATGTATCTACATGTATGTGTCTGTATCTGTATATAACTAGGTGTCAGTTGATGGACATTTTGGTTGACGAAAAGGTAGAAATTACTAATAATGATGAGGTGGAAAACAGCACACATGAAGTCCTATTGCAGAGCAGAGAAATGAGCAAACTGATCAATTATTTCTCGCATAAATGAAAAAGTTAAGTCTTATTGACCTAGTTTTTACATTGCTCAAAAACGATAACAACAACTACATGCTTGAACTCTTACCATTCTATTTCTACTAAAATATCTTGCCTTTCATTTTAGGAAACTAGTTATTCAACAAACCTTTTTTTTTTTTTCAAGATTTTATTTATTTGAGAGAGAAAGAGACAGAGATAGTGAGTGGGGAAGAGTGGGAGAAGCAGGCTCCATCCCAGGACCCTGGGATCATGACCTGAACCTAAGGCAGATGCTTTACTGTCTGAGCCACTCAGGCACACCTCAATGAACATTTTATTTTCTAAGAAAGTTTTAGCCCATGTTGAGAGATCTCACATTTTCTTTAAGAATGGAAATGTAAACAACAATAAATATTTGTAATTACTGTTTCTCCTCATGCCAACAAGAGATACCATTTTAATAGTTAAATGATGTGATTGTGTGTGAAACGTGTCTTACACCATAGCAATTTTCCAAAGATAAATCTTGGGTAATGGAATTGTTTTCTCCTACAGAAGAGAATGTTGATTCATGTGTTCATGAATACTTTCATGTTTTCTTACAAGGAACCAAAAATTCATAGAATCATAGACTCTTAAACCTGGAAAAGGCATTGGTGATTGTAGAGCCCTAATACGCCATTTTACACATGAGAAAACTGAAAACTGATTTCCCTGTCTCCACAAAGGGAAGTAGAAAGTGCTTTTTAGTTTCTTCTGCCAGAGAAAAGTCTATTCCATACACCAAAGCCAGCACCTTCCACCTTTTCTAATACCCCATTTTCTATCTACCCGCCCCGCCCCCCACTCCGCCATTTAAATGCTGAGCTCCAGGAAGGCCCAACAAAGTGCAATGCCCTGGCATGACCTCTCTCTGTTCTGTGACTTAAAACACACTCATCCTTCTGCTTGAATTCTCCCTCTTTACTTATATAATTCCTACATTAAGATTCAACAAAAGGGTTGCCTCCTCCAAGAAGATCTCCTGATCTGAAAAGCTGAGACACGCAGATATACATAAGAGGCCCTGAAAGGGAAGAAACACATTAAACTAAAATTCTGCCTAGGTGACTGATCCTTGATCCCTGCGGAACAGTTCTTATTGGGCTTCTTAGGGCAAGCACAATAAAAAAGGGCCTCGATAGACCACTTGCCCTTCTAAGGATGCTGCAGAAAAGCTGGCCAAACACCAAAAACCACCATCAAAGGATGCACTGAGGATGGGCTGTCTCTCTGGACTGCCTTTCTGATGGAGGTTCAGCCTCATCTGGGTCTTTGAAAAGCACATACTGTTCCTCGCTGGTGATCCAACAAAAACCTCTATCAATTTCTTTGAGAAAAAAGCTACATGATCCAGCTGACAAAATGATGTATTTTATGAATAATAAATTTCTCAAGGGCTTCAGTCCATGTTATTTACTAGACAATCATAATTTGTAATGTTTACTTAAACACTGGCTCTCAACAAAACACTTAGAAGCACTTAGCATCTTGTCCCTGAGCAGTGTGTATCTGAAGTCTGGACTTTCTAATTATATCGTGTGGAAGGAATTTGAGCACGCTGCTAACTCGATCATCGCCAAGACCGCCACCATCAGCCGTACCTACAGTCGGAACCACACTGTGATGTCTGAAAAAACACACCAGTGGAAGCAGCAACTTTGGAACAAAGCAAAGTCTGCCAAAAACCACCTGCCTGGTCAGAATCCTCACCATGACTCCAACAGAGAACATGACACATTTTACACAGAAGCAAGAAAGTCCCAGCTGGAATACTTTCTTTAACCTCGAGAGTCGTATTTTTTTCATCATCTGATACATTTTACTGGTTGCTTTAGTATTTAAAATGAATTAAGTGCTATTAAACCCCATTTTTAGGTAGTTTCATCAGTACAGCCTAAGGCGATATAAAGCAACGAGCTTTCTCTGGCAGAAATCCAGATACTAATGGTGTTAAAATGCCTTCTTATTGTGTTTAAGTCAGTAGTTAGGTCAAGTAGACAAACATATTTTAGAATATGTTTAAATAAGCACTCCATTTAGTGTTGCTTTTCAACTCACACATTTTCTCTTCCTTATTCTCTTTCCTGGCTAATACAAAAGGTGACACAGTCACAGGCATGGTGGCTTTGTGCCTGGACAAATTGAATTTTTCAGTTCAGCTCAGAATATCTGCATCTCATGGCAATGATGACGATCACGACGAGGACGTCACGGGAGCCAGTAGAATATTGCAGAGGACTAAAAGGATGATAAGGGCAGCAAATCCTCACTGTGTAGACAGGCATCAAGGAGACATGTGTCCCTGGACACTTGACTACATCTCATTTGCAGAAGTAAGAAAACCGGCCACTGATTGTGCACATAAATTTAAGTTGTGTTTGGTCTATGAAGAAAATGAGTCTCGAATCTCATTTACAGCTACCATAGTTTTGGCAGAGAATGGTATCTGTAAAGCGACTTTACAAGGACAGTGGCATTTTAATTATAAGCATCTCACTATAAATGAAATTGGGATATATATTTTTGCAGAGACTGGAGAGACTCAAAAACGGCAGGAAGTGAAGTCTGTAAGGAGAGATTTTTGTTGCTAAAATTATGCGTGCAAAGTGGCACTTCTGGACAAAAATGAGAGATTAGGCAATCTTAAGTTATGATGTCAAGTAAGCAAGGTGGCAAGTGGATGGAATAAAAACAAAGGAGCTCTTGGAGCAAGCAAAGAATGCTCAGAACAATTAGTCATAATCGTGTGGTAGAAAATAGAATAGAAAATAATGAAAATGAGCATTTGATGTGATTTTTATAAAGTGGTGATGAGTTCTATGAGCTGAAGGGCAATTCTGAATAGTGTTTTGATGTGTTGCTATGGACCTGGCAGCATGTTGGGCAAGGATGAGTGCTCAAGACATGATTGTTCAGTAGAAACAGTGTGTGTCCATATGGGTAGATGGATGAATGGATGGATGGGATGGACGTGTCTATGCAACCGTTAGTAGGATTTGGGAAGCAATAGGGGTGGGTATCCTAAGGCAGAAAATTTTTAGGGCCACATTGTGTCTCACACAAATGCTTGAATTAAGTTGACAGAGTCTGTACCATCGAGGGGAAATTGTTACAAAGATGTTGTCCATCGACAGGTCTTGGTCAGCATCTGCCAAGTTGTCTTTTGAACATGTCCTAAAATGATTCAGCCTTTTACCATGAAAATGGTTTGAGGGCCAAACACAGGATGTAGTTCAGAAGTAGTTGCTTTCATTTAGAAACGGGTGTGTTTAGGTGAACTTCTTTTGCTGGGTTACACAATTATTTGATACGCTAATTTAGAATCTGGAATTTCTCCTCTTTCTCTTTGCTGAAACTATGCAAAATAATCACATGACCCTGCATGTACTAACAGTATTTGATCTTACATTAAATATTATTTTCTGTCTTTGCAGTGAGCTCTGCATCCTCCTTCATATTTATCAGATCTTTCCTTAAATTTTTCAGTTTTATTATTCATCTGGACTTAACTATTTCAAGTCCTACCCTACCTCCACGCCTACTTCCTTACTTTTGCTTCTCCCTAGCACATGGGTCTGAAATTGGAGCCATAGTGGCGGTGGTCATGTTTTAAGTTTTCTCCCATCTTATGTGCTACCTGCAGCTTCTTCCTTGGTGGCCTGGGGAATAGTAAATGGTGTGTATATATTTACTTGACCATAAAATAAACATTCAATATTTTTTCTTCCACATCTTCATCTGTTTTTTTGGAAACAAGATATTTCCATAAAATTATAAAACTCAGTATTCATTACATAGATAGAAAGTTGAAAAATATTTATAATAGGTTCTCAGTGGCTTAGCAAGTTAGCTTAAGTGTGACCTGAATTGTATGCCAGTCAATTATTATAAAATTCCATAGGATCTTTGGAACCCTAAAGCTACATGTAGAAAATAATTTTATGTCATCCAACATAATCCATTTGTGAAATTAAACTAGTTCTTCAAAACTATACAGATAACACTTGAGTGTTAAGAACAAGGGGAAATGGGTGGTTCTAGCTTGAAGATCTATTCTGGAAAGCTAGGTCAACAGACTTGACCTTCACAGTCACACAGCAGGCTAAGATGTATTTGAGATACTTTCAGTGGGGTACATGGGCATTCAGCAGTTTAATTCTCCTGGAGAAGCAGAAACTTCAATGTGCACAGAATTCATTTCCCCCCATTACAGTAATATTCAATTGGACTAAATTATCCTGTAACAGCATTTGATCGTGCAGCTACTGGATCTGGCTTCATTTACTTTAAGGTTAGTAAAGTCACAGCTTAAATTGCTTAAGAGTTGGCAGCATCAAAGTTCTCTCTTTTCTTTATTAACTTCTTTACTTGTAAAGAGTTGAAAACTGGCACAGGAAGTAGGAGGTCAGTCTGGAAGAAACATTACAGGTCATCACCTCTACTTTGGAAAGGTCAATGAGACAAGGATGTAAAAAGAAAAAAAAATGAGATGCTCAAGACTTTTCTTGTTTTAAGCCAGTTAATCCTCAAAGGAAAACCTAAATCATATTAAAAAGTATGAAAATGTTAAGAATAGTAAAATGAAAAACATCCGCTTAGATAATAATTTTACTAAGTGTAATAGAAAATCAGAAATGGCGTTTGTGTTTGTGCTTTAGAAAAATATTATCTTAGACCTCATTTTCATTCAAAGCAAATTGAGATGAGTGTTCCAAAAGACATGAGGGAATTTTTCTCCTCTTGGTGGGACTCTGACTTTCTGGAGCTAGACATAAAGCTATGAAGTTTCAGGGGATAGGAGAACCATGAAACCCAGTTAAATGAGAAAATCCAGGGATAATGAGGAACCTAAAAATGAAGGGAGTGGATGTCACAGAGGAAGGGCCTCAGGAGAATTTTGAGACCAGAGGAGTGAAGCTGTGGTAAGAATGTCCTCAGATAATAAATGTCAGACCTGAAAACAGCTTGGGAATGCAGGCAGGGAAGATCACACAAGGAGGCCATGCCAGTTTTAGAAGCCAGGACAGGAAGCAAATCTGGAAGGCAGCTCTGAGAGGGCAGGAAAGTTTACTCCTTTCATCGGTAACCAGATTTAGAATCCAGTGAAGTGATTTAATAATTCCTGTTGGAGTTAGAATGAAGCACTGGGAATGAACGGACAGAAAAGCGAAAGTGAGTCAAGTGTGTATCTTTGTGAAAATACTCAGAAAAGGGTGCAGGGGTGGGGGTGGGAAGTTGAGGAGTGTCCTTTGGGGCCCAAATCTGACTAGACATCCACACAGTTCAATTTTCTACCCTCTCTCCTGTGCAGTCATGGGAATGTTATATTTTATGCAGCGTTTTTAGATATTTAAAAATTAGCAACCGGTCCCGTTATCACCAATCATAAACCACATCCACAATTCAACCACTCACTACAGCCAGGCACATAAAACAGACGCGCACCTTCATAAAAGACGTAGTCCCTTCTCCAGGCAAAGGTGATAAGCAATCACGGATCATGATGAATACAGACAAGGAGAAAGTAAAAAGATTTTGTTCAAGAGCCTCAGGCCAAAAGCCTGCTCGAGGAAAGTTGTCCAGGGCTTTTATTTCCTGCATAGAACACTGAGGATGGTAATTTTGAAGGCACCATCAGAAAGACCCCTTACTGAGCCATATCGCACTGGTCTATTTTAGGACAATAAAGGGTTGAACTCCCTTTCCTGGGATTTAAAAGTTGGGTTTCACTGAGCGCAGCTATTTCAAACCTGCAGCTGGCAGGCCTTGGAATTGATGCAGTATAATAACACTGTGCTTCAGAACTGGGAGTTACTTGGGATGGAAACGGCACCATCCTACTCTTCAATGAGCAGCTTAAAGAAGATTTTAGTAATACTGAGCTGCAATTGCTCAGTGACAAAGGTACTCCCTAGTTGTACTTTTGACAGGGTTTAAACTCATGGGGGTACAGTTCATAGAATATAATGCTTCCTTCTGAGTTTAGAAAGATATAATTACATGCACAATCACAATCTATTATTAGGAAAGGCTGAATGACAGGTGATGTCCAAAGACAGAAATGTTATCGAGTGCAAAGCAACAATCAAGAAGCCCCTCTTAAACAAATTGTATAATTGTGTGTATTTGTATATTTCTTTTATTAAATTCACTTATAACTTTATATATGGCCTTTGGGGCATGGGGATTAGAAAAGATTCCGAGGAAGAAATAATGGTTGCTTTGCTTTGGTTTAACTACCCTTAAATAGAAAACTTCTGAAATTAAATCTACTAGTTAAATAGAGAGACATTTATTTAAGGAAAAATATTGCTCTTAAAAATTTTAAATGCCCTAGGGCCCATGCTTGGGATCCTTTATCTCCTCTCCATAGGTAATCTCATCTACTCCCAAGGCCTCAAATTCATCTATATGATAATGACTCCCAAACTGTAGTGCTAAGCCTTGACCTCTTCCCCATCTCCAGGAGAATATCTCTTAGGGATTTCTAATATGCATCTCAAATGTGCCATGTTAAAAACAGAACTCTTCAATACCTTCCCATCCTTCACCCTCAATCTCCTCTTTCCTCAGTTTTGTCTCATCCCTGCTCGCTGACTCCACCAACCAACCAACCAACCAACCAACCCACCCTATTGCTCGCTCCAAAACAAAAACAAAACAAAATAAACAGACAAAAGACATCCTTGATTATTCTCTTTCCTTCTCTTTCGACATAAAATCCACAAGCAGGAACTGCTGACTCCGCCATCAATTCATTAACGAGAACTGTCCCTTTCTCTTTATCCCTTTTTCTGCCAACATCATTTACTGAATCACTGTCATCTGTCCGCTGGGTATTTCAGAGCCTCCCTATTCACTGTCCTGCTCTCTCTTCGTCCATTCTCTCCCACAGTAGCCCAGACAGCCCGTAAATACTGTAAATAAGATCACGCCTTCCCTGCTTAAGACCTTAATTTCTCAATGCATTTAGAATAAAATGTACATATCTGACTCCTGCCCATGAAGACCCATGTAATCTGGCTGTAGTCTACCTTGGATCCGATTTAATTGCCCTTTCCCCTAGGTCAACACACTCAAGCTATAGTACCTTCTTTCTGCTCCTGGGACGTGCCAATATTGTTCCCACCTTGAGGCTCATTGTACTTGAGGTTTTATCTACTGGTAATGCTTTATCCTCTAATTTTTATGTGGTTGGTTCCTTCTTAAAATTTAGGACTTCTTCATTTTAATTCTCTGCATTTATCAGTAAATCATAATTTCTAGTTGAATAGGGTATTCACCTTTATTGTTCACTATTGTATGTCCAGTACCTAGAAGTCTGTCACATGGTTGGTTCTCAGTAAATATTTAGCAAATAAATGCTCTTCAGAGTTCTTACAACTACAGGTGTTACTTTGTTTTAGGCAATTCT
Source organism: Ailuropoda melanoleuca (assembly GCF_002007445.2). Lineage (NCBI taxonomy): Eukaryota > Metazoa > Chordata > Mammalia > Carnivora > Ursidae > Ailuropoda > Ailuropoda melanoleuca. Next base: position 73,507,260 of record NC_048231.1, read on the forward strand.
TCTTTGAGAATCACCCTACTAATTTGTAAATTGATAAATTGGGACTACAACCTGGTCATTTGGGTTTAATGCTATGAGAATTTGGAGCCTACAGTAATTCCATAACCTGCCTCTAATAAAAATAACCAGATTGGGAGGAAGGGGAGTGAAAATAAACCAAAGATATAAATTTGCCAATATTTTTTCCTATCTTGTGATTTAATCGACAAATAGATAACTCTGCTACTAAGCTATTGGTAATGCTTTGATAGTGGTTTTATAGTGCAAACCCCTAATTTTCTAAAAGTTTATGTTTAATTATGAAATAAAGATCAATTGATTTTTTTGTAGCAATTGAACTTTATATTAAAATAACTACATATAGCTATTTAAAAGTATTAAAATAATATTATTATATTTGATAATATGTGGGAAGAGTAGGCAGGGGCAGGTCTTTGCTCAAATTCTCCCTCTGCTCCTCAGTAGTGGCATGACTTTGGGGGAAATTTTAACCTCTCTGAAGTGCAGTTTCCTGTTATTATAAATGATAGGGTAATACTCAAGTCACAGGATTATTATGAAGACCAAGTTTCTGGGCAGTTCCTCACACAAAATAGAAACTCAGTTACAATCAATTCTCTTTCCTCTTTTTTTCTTCTTGTTCATTGCACACACCTCTATTCAAATATCAAAGCATTTTATTTTTTCTTGACATCAATGACCTCTTATTCTAATGGCGCTTCTGCAACCAGACTGGAAGAGAACTATCACGATGAGGTAAGTTGTGGATTAAACCTTTTTGGCACTTTCCTAAAACTTCCCAGGAATCTTCTGGTTCCAGAGCCTCTTCTCCGTGCCCCAGCACTACCACAACGTATGTCCTAGCAAGACAATTTGAAACTAGCTTAAAAGCTAAGGGAGGGAAGGACTTCCATGCTTATATTTAGTTTCTACTAGGACAAGAGAATAGATAAAAATTACACATAACCACAGAACTCCTTATCTGTAAGAAACCTTATTGTCTTTTGCCCAATGAGGAAGAGAATTTTCTCAAAATTGATTGCTTCCCTTGTCTTATAATTTCTGCTCTTAAGGCACTCGACTCTCTTCAATCTAATCTATGTATTGCGTTTGCATAAATTTGTTCCCCTGCCAATCCCCCAGTCTTAGAATTCATTTGCCAGCTCTTTAGATTCCCATTTAAAATGACTTTAGAGTTTAAAATTTTTCAGTTCTATCAGACAATCATCTTTTAAGAAAAAAACAATATCAAACTTAAAATAAATAATAGAAATAAAACGGACAAAAGTAAATCACTCTCATTTCCCATATATACCAACGACTTTTGAGGTTAGGTGGTGGAACTTGTTAATGACAAATTGGTGACTCGAATGAAGTTCTACCAATTCCTATTTAATGTTTTTACTCAGTACGCCAAGGGCCGACTTCTATTTGTGAAGGACAACACACAATTCTGGTGTGTACAGAAAGTATAACCCTGGTGTGTTTACGGTCCATTCTCCATGTGAACTCAGACTCAAGCATGCTGCTCTTGGTGATGGAGGACTGCAGTTGATGGTCCCTCTACTGATTGAGCAAAGCAACTGGAAAAAGAAAAAGTCAGAATAAGTATACCACGATCTAAGGGATATAATTGTCATTCGGTTAAGAACAACCACTTATTTGATTAGGAGAAATTAACAACGACAACAATAGGATTTAATGCATTCAGTTTAACAGATAACCATTTATGGAGCAAAATATGAGTAGTACAGTGCCTAGTCCTAAGTGCTGAGTATGTTGTTGTTATTTCTCTGTATCCTATATAATGTATAATCATTTTTTATGACATTTTTCCTCATTCAGTCCTTTCAACAATTCATAGGACTGGTAGTAGTAGTAGCAGCAGTAGTAGTGTTATTATTACCATTTCTAATTTACAAATGAGAAAATAGAGCAAGCCATAAATATCATCTCTGCCTCTCTGAACCAATACGAGTTTGGTGGGCAGTTATAGATCACCTATTTGCATCATGCACTTTCTTCAATGTTCCCCTCTATAGCTTTTAGCAGAGGTCATACCATCCCCACATGAATCCTTCAGACTCAGAGACCCCAATATGGAACAGAACAAACTGTTTTTTGTTTTACTCACTATAATCTTCAGAGGAGTCTTAACATACTGAGCCCAAATTTGTCTCCCAATAATTTCTACCCAATGGTCTTGTGTTAAATTCTCTCTGGAGCTTCAAAAAATAATTGTAATCTCTCTCTTATATGGATAAAATGATGGAAAACTGCTATCGCATGTCTTCTCTTCTGCAGGTTAAGCATCTAATTATTTCAACAATGTCATGGCCGATACATCTTGCACTTTACTATCTGGGTTGCTTTTCTCTCTGTTGCACTTCCATTTATCAATGCCTGTTTTTGAAAGTGACAGTCAGAACATCATAAAATACTTGAGTCATTGGCTAGATGGTGCAGAACATAGTAGGACTACTAATTCCCTTGATCTTCACCCTATAAAATTCCTATGTGACTTTCAAGATTCAGCCCAAATGTTACCACTTTGATACAAACATCTTCACTTAGGAGTTACTACTCACACGAGGAGTAAACATCATCATTTTTATATTCATTTATATAACAAATATGTCATCTACCATATAGAGATCTGGTCCAGTTATTAGACACAGTGTGAAAAACAAAACAAACTTATTTTCTGCCTTCTTTGATCATGCAGAAGCCAGACTTTAAACAAGTATATGCAAATTCATACATAATTACAAACTTTATGAAGGTGAAGAGCAGGGTATTAGGATAATAAATCGTACTTGGATAGTGGTATTTCATGTAAGATCTGGAAAATATCTAGAGTATATCTATGGCATGTATTAAAGTATTTCTGTGTGGGTTTTGGTGGAGCTGAGGTATGTGGAAGGCAATGGAGGGGTTAGATGGGTAAAATGAGTATTTTGGAGAAAGGAAATATCAGTTTCAAAATCCTTGTGAGTGCTCGGCAGTTTTGAAAAAAGACGTGGAATCCAGCATCCTTGGTGTCGGGGAAGAGGGAGAATGACACATGAAAAGGCAAGAGAAAGGACACCATCTCATGACATGACACATTTTGCCTTGCGTGCATATCTCATATCTCCTCTAGAAATGTATTCTCTTTGAAGTTAGTGAACGTGCTTCGTCTTTGGAGCCCTCACAATATCTGACAAGATGCCTCAAGTATCTGGGGGCCAATACAAAGGTGTTGACTTAAAATGAATAGATACCTCTTACTAGCCTTCATAGCTATGTACTACTTACAGTTTGGTAAGCATCGCTTGGTTAGTTAACAGACTGATAAGACTATTGAACAGAAGTGACCAAGTATAAAACTCCATATCCCCACAAAATGACATGACTTCAGATTGACAGTGACTTATTGATGAATACTTTTTGAATATGGTTGTTTGACTTCTCCACTCAAGTTGCAATTTTTCCAGGTTACATATTAAAGAAATACCCATAAATTTTTCATTTGCATTGCTGAAAAAGCCATTAAGGACTTCCTCGACTTGATAAAGAGTATCTTTTAAAAATCTACAGCTAACATCACATTTAAGATTCAAAGCTTTCCTACTAAGATCTGCTGTAAGGCGAGGATGGTCCTCACCACTCTTTCTCAACACTGTACTAGAAGTTATAGCTAATGAAATAGGACAAGAGATGAAATAAAAAGTATACAAATTGGAAAAGAAAAAAAAAACAAAAACAAAATTTTCCTTGTTCACAGATGACATGATCATCTATATAAAAATCTGAAAGAACTGACAAAAAATCTCCTGGAACCAATAAGCAAGTATAGCAAGATTTCAGAATACAACATTAATATACAAAAGTCAATCACTTTTCTATATACTAGGAATGAACAAGTGGATGTAAATACAATATAATACCATTTATATTAGCATCCCAAACAGGAAATAGTTAGGGATAAATCTAACAAAATATTTACAAAATCTTTATGAGGAAAACCACAAAAAAACCCTAATGAACCAAATCAAAGGACTACATAAATGGAGAAGTACTCCATGTTTGTGGAGAGGAAGACTTCATATTGTCAAGATGTCAGTTCTTCCCACATTGATTTATGGATTCAATGAAATTCCAATCAAAATTATAGCCAGTTATCCTGTGGATATATAGATAAACTGGTTCTAAATTTTATAGGGTGAGGCAAAAGATCCAGAAAAGCCAACACAATATTGAAGGAGAAGAATAAAGTTTGAAGACTTACACTCTCCACCTTTAAGACTTACTGTAAAGTTAAAGTAATTCAAGGCAGTGTTTTATTGGTGAAACAATAGACAAATAGATCACAGAACTGGGAGCCCAGAAATAAATGCACAAAAGTATAGCCAACTGATTTTCAAAAAAAGAGCGAAGGCAAAACAATGGAATAATGATAGTCTTTTCAATAAACAGTGCTGGAGCAACTGGACATCCATTAGCAAAGAGAGAGAGAGAGAGAGAGGGAATATAAAAACACAGAATCTTATACTCTTTACAAAAATCAACTCAAAATGGATCACAGACCTAAATGTAATAATCTATAAAATTCCTAGAAGATAATGAAGGAGAAAGCATAGATAAACTTGGGTATAGCAATGCCTTTTTAAATACAATACCAAAGATAAAATCCATGAAAGACACAAAGGATAAGCTGGACTTCATTAAAATTAAAAATTTCTGCTCTGCAAAAATCGATGTCAAGAAAATAAGAAGACAGGTCACAGACTGTGAGAAAATATTTACAAAAGATTTAGATATAAATATAGATATAAACATATAGATAAAACATATAGATTAAAGACTATTATCCAAAATATACTGAGAACTTTTAAAACTCAGCAAGAAGAAAACAATCTGATTTTTAAAAAATGGACCAAAGATCTTCACAGACATTTCACCAAAGAAAATATTCAGATGGTGAATAGGTATATAAGAAGATGTTCCACATTACATACCATCAGGGAAATGCAGATTAAAATAACAAGGAGGTAGCACCATATACTTATTAGAATGGCAGCAATCTGGAACACTGACACCACCAAATGCTGGTGAGAATGTGGAGTTATGGGAACTCTCATTGCTGGTGGGAATGCAAAATGGTACAGTCACTTTGGAACACAGTTTGGCAATTTCTTACAAAACTAAACATACTCTTACCACATAATCCAGCAATCTCACTCCTTGGTGTTTATTCAAAGGAGCTGAAAACCTCTGTCCACACAAAAGTCTGCACAGGGATGGTTATAGAAGTTTTGTTGACAATTGCCAAAACTTGGAAGACACCAAGAAGTCCTTCATAAATAAACTGGGGTACATCAAGACAATGGAATATTATCTGGTGCTAAAAGAAATTTTTTTGGTCAGTAGTTATTACAAATTTTGTATCTATGAAAAAAGGCTAAAATATTGAATGTATAAGTCAAATGGAGTTAGTAACTAATTTTCTAATATATAATTTATTAAAATCTTTAGAAGAACGTACCTTCTTACCTTTTCCCCATAGACCATCCCTACAGAAAAACATTGAACAAAATTTGACAAACATTGTACTAACTGCCCTTCTCAAAGAACTCCTACATTGTTGAGAATGTAAGATTCCCCACGCATGCTATCAAACAATGGGGTAAAGCAGTATATAAAAAAAGTAGTAAGATGAATATTGCTGACAACTAGTGCTAAAGGAGTCATAGAAAAAAAATGCTTCAGGAATGATGAAATATTAAATTTGGGGTATGTTTCATGGAGGAAGAATGATTTAAGACAGTTATATCGTAGAACATGAAGATTACCTTTAGGTCCAACAGCAGTTTCTGGGTCAGATGTGATCAACACGATTCCTAGATCAGGAACTCTGGTTGCTGAAACTTAACACACTTTTCTCAGCCTTCATAAGACTTGACTTTTCCAACTAGAAAAACATATTTTTACGAAATGACCATGTGAATAAATACTGAGAAACACTTACAGCTATTGATGATAAGTATCATGGTTCAAGAGCAGTGATTTTTATGGGCAGTAGGCCTTTAGAAATCAGAGGGGGGATTGGTGCCCTCTCTGGTATGATTTAAGAACTATGGTCTACAACTTCTGTTCCTAAAAATAGAGACTCATCCATTGGATACAGAGGATATTTAGGTTGTCAAGAGATCCCCATAATGTCAATGCATGATCAATATGACCTGTTCTACAAATTCAGAACAAGTATATACTTCAAATTTTTTACCCATTTTACTTAAGCTACCCTTTCCAGTCCCCTTAAGGACAAGCATTTTTGCCAATCACTTCCCCTCTGGAATTTCTTAAGGGCATGAGAATTTATCCAACTAATGTTTCAGCTCTCTTCCAAATAGTCAATGGGAAATTGATTAGTTTTATTTATTTATTTATTTATTTGTTTGTTTATTTATTTATTTATTTTGTCTCAAGTCATCACTCTGTAAAACCAGACCTTCTAATGCAGGGAAATCCTTCTTGATGTTCACAGGATGCTCTCATAGTATAGGTCTTCCCAGTCTGCATAAGTACTTTGTATTGATTCTCTTCCTTCCTTCCTTCCTTCCCTTCCTCCTCTCCTCTCCTCTCCTCTCCTCTCCT